>NW_006800272.1:320810-402962 GCF_000485575.1 Poecilia formosa
AGTTGGTGAGATTACAGCTAAACCTACTGTTTTACCTCCTGGTTTGACATTTGAGCAGCATAGGGAATTGCTGTTGTTACAGTTTGAACACGATAAGTTCAAAATGAAAGTACAACTGGAAGAAGGGCACACTAGGTTGGAGATCGAACGGACACGGTTAGATTTGGCTAAACAGAGTGTTGCGTCTGGAGTCTCTCGTTCTTCTTCCGTTGCTTCTGAGGCAGTTGATATGGGTTTGAATATTTTGTTGGTTCCTCTCCACAGGGTGTTTTTGGAGTGCCAGCTTTTTTGTGGAGAGGCTTTGTTGGCGGTGCGACCTGCGTTACCTATTGACGGGGTCTCGGTCATTTTGGGTAATGATCTAGCGGGTTCCAGCATGTGGACAGATGAATCACCCACACCCTCAGTCGGCAGTGAGCCGGAGTCTCAAAAGTTGAATCGACAAGAGGAGAATGAGCGTGAATTGTCGAACGTTTTCACTGCTTGCGCTGTGACTCGAGCTATGTCGCGCTCTCAAGTGAACAGTGACAAGGACGCACAAGAGGAAAATAAAGATTACAAGTCCTTTTTGCCTCTTGCTGATTTTCCATTTCCTGTCACTAGTACTGATTTGATAACTGACCAACGTGCAGATTCCTCATTAAAAGAATTATTTCAACAGGTTCGTCCGGAGGGGGCTGTGTCAGACCACGAAGGTGCGTATTTTCTTCGAAACTCTGTGCTAATGAGAAGATGGGTGCCACATTTTGGTTCTGTTGAACATGCTGTTTTTCAAGTGGTAGTTCCCTCTAAATATCGTGAGGCACTGTTGAAAGTAGCACATGATGATTCTGGACATGCTGGTGTAAAAAAAACATATGACCGAGTCCTTAGACATTTTTTTTGGCCTCGTTTGAAGAGGGATATTTCCTCCTATGTTAGGACATGTCATGTCTGTCAGCTAACTGCAAAGCCTAACCAACCTTTGAAACCCACTCCTTTATTACCCATCCCTGTTGCAACAGAACCGTTTGAGCACCTAATCATTGATTGTGTGGGTCCCTTGCCAAGGTCGCGATCTGGGGCTTGCTATTTGTTAACTGTTATGTGCCAAAGTACTCGATATCCGGCGGCTTACCCGTTACGCACAATAACAGCAAAATCTGTGGTGCGTGCTCTTTCTCAGTTCATCTCTGTATTTGGCATTCCACAGACTATTCAGTCGGATCAAGGTACAAATTTCTCTTCACGTCTTTTTGGCCAGGTGCTAAAACAGCTTCGTGTTAAACACAACAGATCTACGGCTTACCATGCAGAAAGTCAAGGAGCGTTGGAGCGTTTTCATCAAACTTTAAAGTCATTGCTCCGTGCTTATTGTATAGAACTGGGGAAGGATTGGGAGGATGGGTTACCATGGTTGATGTTGGCTGCTCGGGAGGTTACTCAGGAGAGCATAGGCTTTAGCCCAAATGAGTTGGTGTTTGGACACACCGTTAAGGGTCCCTTAGCAGCTGTGGCAGCGGAGTGGAAAGAACCAGAACCACCCCAAAATCTCATTGACTATGTGAACGGCTTTAGGCATAGACTGTATGCAGCGCGGAATTTGGCTAAAGAAAAATTGTCTGCTAGCCAACATAAAATGAAATCTTTGTTTGATCGTCGAGCAGTGGAACGCTCGTTTTTGCCCGGGGATCAGGTTTTGGCACTGTGTCCCATTATTTCATCTCCTTTTCAAGCGAAGTTTTCCGGCCCGTATACAGTGTTAAAGCGGCTCTCTGATCAGAACTACCTCATTGCAACGCCTGAGCGCAGAAAAACCACGCAGTTGTGCCACGTGAATTTGCTAAAACCATACTATGCGCGAGATCAGGTAAAAAAATCTCCCGAGGACATACACCCAGTTTCTGCGGTTAATGAGGTTTCTATGGCCACTTGTTCTAACGAGGAGACTGGTACCTTGGACAGCGCCATGACGCACGGGCGTCTTTCCAACTCGGAGTCGCTGCAGAAATTGGATGTATTATTATCACATCTTTCTGAACATCATTCAAAACAATTGAGTGAGCTGATTTATAGCTTCCCGTGCTTGTTTTCTGATACTCCTGGGCGTACAACTTGGTTGGAACATGATATTGATGTGGGTCAGGCGAGTCCCATAAAACAACATTTTTATCGGGTAAACATGGAGAAACGAAAATGTCTTGATGCAGAAGTGAAATATATGTTGGATAATGGGATAGCTGAGCCATCTTCGTCTAGTTGGGCATCTCCCTGCATTTTGGTTCCTAAGCCGGATAATACATTCCGCTTTTGTTCTGACTATAGAAAGTTGAATGCTGTCACAAAGCCTGAATCATTTCCACTTCCCAGAATGGATGATTGTGTGGATCAAGTTGGTTCGGCTAAATTCGTTAGCAGGTTTGACTTGCTTAAAGGGTACTGGCAAGTTCCTCTGACAAAACGTGCGCAGGAGTTAGCTGCGTTTGTTACTCCTTCTGGGTTGTATTCATACACAGTTATGCCGTTTGGACTTCGGAATGCACCCGCTACTTTTCAACGATTAATGAATTATGTGGTGGGAGATATGCCAGGTTGCGCGGTGTATTTAGATGACGTAGTGATTTATTCTGATACTTGGGAACAACACATGGAGCGCATTCACGACTTGTTTACTCGCTTGTCGGTGGCAGGACTTACAATTAATCTTGCTAAGTGTGAGTTTGCGAAAGCAACCGTGACATACCTCGGCCATGTAGTTGGGCAGGGTCAAGTGCGCCCAGTCGCAGCCAAGGTGCAAGCAGTACAGAACTTTCCTGTTCCTGTTACAAAAAAGGATCTCATGCGTTTTCTTGGTCTGGTCAGTTATTATCGTTGTTTCTGTAAAAACTTTTCTTCGGTAGTAGCCCCATTAACCAGCTTGCTGGCTAAGGATGCTAAGTTTGACTGGTCTCCTTCTTGTCAGCATGCGTTTGAGCAGGTAAAGCAGCTTCTCTGTTGTGCTCCGGTTTTGGCTGCCCCACGCTTGAATGTTCCTTTTCAGCTCCATGTGGATGCCAGTTATGTGGGTGCAGGTGCAGTTTTGACACAAATAGATGACCAGGGAAATTGCAAGCCAGTCAGTTATTTTTCAAAAAAATTTAACAAACATCAATTAAATTACTCTGTGATCGAAAAGGAGACACTTGCTTTAATCCTGGCTTTGCAGCACTTTGATGTTTACTTGGGGGGTGGTGCTCCTATTGTTGTATATACGGATCATAATCCGCTTACATTTTTGACGACGTTAAAATGTCCTAATCAACGTTTGGTTCGTTGGTTGCTCTTTTTGCAGTCTTTTTCTTTGGATATACGGTACATAAAAGGACGAGATAATGTAGTTGCTGATGCGCTTTCTCGTGCCCCTGTATTGTAAACGACAATGCATCTTAGATCTGGATGATTTTTATTTATTTATTTATTTTTACTTGGGATTCCCTTGTGGGAACCCGTGTTTTGTGGGTGGGGGTGTGACGTCCGTCAGTTATTGTGTTTTGTCCTGAGGCGGAGCAGAAGGGGCGGGACCAGGATTCGCCAGGCCCAGCGCGTCCTCGGGATATAAGCAGCCTGCTTCAGCGCGTGAGAGAGGGAGGACAGGAGCTGAAGCTGGCTTGGAGCTGAGCCGGCTTCTCCACCCAGCTTGATTCTACAGAGGTGGCTCTTCCCCCAGCTGCCTGCCCACCCGGTCCTGGTTTGGATGGTTTGTTTGACCTTTCTTTTCTTTTCGCAGGGCTTATCCGTGGAGCAATGACACCGACCACACGGGAGGGGCACCCGCTTGTCGATGCTGGTCCTGTTTATTTGCTTGGATTGTACAATAAAGACTGTATTCTTTTATTGAGGGCCGTGTCTCTCTGGCTTTTTGTCGCGGCTCACGAGCCGGGTCGTAACAATCACCTAAAAAAAATGAAAACTTTTTTACAAATTTATTTTTATTTATTTTTTATGCCTTAAGAAAATAAATAAAAAAAAGGAAAAAAAATCCTGAAACAAAGGATCATAATTCATGCATGAAAGGGTTAAGGCTTTCCTTGTCCAGCACAAAACTTAGTTTTTTTGCCTCTAATATTCTTACCAGACTTTTGACAAATAGATTAGTAGACAAGATTGTTAGGTAGAAAAAATTTATATGCAACAACAAAAAAGTCTAAAATATGCATGACTTTTCAGTTGACACTCATTTTCTTTTGTTTCTATCAGATTTGTGTTTAGTCAGTCTGAACAACAACAAGCATAGCATTGTGTGAAACTATACGCCAACAAAAAGGTAAATTTAATCAGTGACTCTTGTTAATGAAGTATAAACTAAAGTCAGGGAGCATCCGTTCTACGCGAGAAATTCTTGTTAATTTATCACTAACATTATACATTATTTATGGCATAGTTCTACATGGTTCTTTTTAGTTCTACAGACCAGAAACATGGTTTTAATGGTGTTTTCACACCAGACACATTTAGTCCACTTTAAACAGACCAGAGTTTGCTTCCCGTTGGTCCAGACCTTTTGCGCAGGTGTGGCTACAGTCAAGTGAAACAAACAGCTGGATCAAAACCAACTTTTTGAGGTGCCCTTGGTCTGCTTCCAAACAAACTCTGGTGTATGTCTATGTGGATATGTAGTTTTGGACACCATGAAGCATCATTGTTGGGCTTTATGGTAAAATTGAGACCTTCTGTGTTTCTAATGCTACTGCTGCATGTACTGAAATCGCATCAGAGCCACTGTTTTATGCTAATGCTGCTGCTATAGCATGTTGTGGGTCAGGGCATGCAGAGCATCCCATCTCGTCTCGCCAACGCAACTGCGACAAATATATCAGTTTCATAGGAATGATGCTCTTCTACTGTTTTCCGCAATCCGAGTAACAAGATCTACTTATACTTACCTAAAGGTTTGTTTTAAAGGTTCTGAGCAATGATCAGAACTAAAAAAGCAACTGTAACAGCTTTTGGTGATCACATTCGGGCACCAAGAGCAAGATTTCCCCTGGCATTGGCATTAATGGAGCTCTTCTCACAGAGCGTGCATTCTCTCAGAGGATTCCCAAGATCCACTGGCCTTTCACCAGCCTCTGGGCTTTCTCGGTTTGGCCCAAGAAATAATTACTAAACAGCTGAAATGCAGGGTTATATTTCCCACCGTCTCTGCTGCGCCCCCACCTTCCTTTTCCCTGCCACCCCAGAGGCCTGATTGCAAAAAATTATTTGAAGTATGATATGAATGAGGCAAGAGAAGCAGGGGTATATGCATGAATAACAAATAAGGGCAATAAGTTCAATGTGCACTTTTTAGTTGTCTACTGGCTGTCTCTCAGAAAAAAAAAAAGAAAGATGTGATCAAACATTGTAGACTTCAGTCTTTTAAAAAATATATAGGACAGGGGAAAAAAGCATTCACAAATATTTTATGTTTTAAATAGGACAAATAATTTGGTTTAAAGAGATGTTTGCTAAATTATTTGCAGACTTCGACTCGTTTAGTGCAAGTCGATATTAGTTTAAAAAAAAGACCTTTAATCTTTTTTTTTTTAATCTAAGATGACGTCTCGGTGTTCTTCCTCCTTCTTTGCAGTTTCTCCATCTTCCTTTCATATCCATAAATTCTTCCCGCTTCCTACTGTTGCCTCCTTCCTGTTCCTACATCTCATTCCGAAGCTCTGCCAGCAAAACTGCCACTCCACAAACTCCTGCAGGCATTTAACAAAATGGACGTCCTGCTGAGAGCAGCCACCACTCCTGGAACAAGTGGTAGATGAAAGGAGCAGTGGAACAGTGGGAAACAAGACGGCAGAAATAAAGAAAAAGGGCATAGACGTACGGTGCTAAATCTTTGCCTGTTATAAGGAACGGGTTTCAAGAGGAAGTGGTTTTTGACATGAAAGAAGAAATAAATCCTAAATTTAATCTGAGTAACTGCTCAGGAGAAAGGAAAAACAACAGTCGGTATGGAATGTTGTAACGTTCTATACAATCTAAAACATCTTGAGAAAGCAAACTCTGAAAAGACAGGTGTGGCAAAAGCTACATCACACTGAAGACAGAAATAGCAGAAAATCTCTGTAAATACCTTAAAAAAAAAATAACACATTTTACCCACGTCTCTTCTCTTTTTAGCTAGCTAATATTTATTACTACAGACAAAAATAGGCCACAGGTTGAAATGAAAGGTTTCCCATTAACCCCCACAAAAAAATCTAGTTGTAAAATCCACGTCTAGCCCTGGAATACACTGTCGAAAAAGTTAAGTGTCCTGATGGAGCCGTGAAACGGATATGAAACTGCATGTATTGAAATATCACAGCCTCTCATCTCTGGGTGCAGAACGGGGGTCATACCTCATCTCCTGCAGCAAATCAGCTCCCGGCTGTTGCAACTCCACAAAGACTGAGAGACAGAAAAGCTCCACCATAACTCAGACGGACTACAGACAAAGGGCATTTTTGTGGACAGGTGATGTTTCGCTGAAGGGGTTTACCAAAGTGGTGCCTCCAAAGAAATAAAAAATGTTGACATATTTTCTTACTCAAGTAGCGGTAGACGTGTTGTCAGGGTTCTCTGACTGACTACCCGGACTGATACCCTATAGAAATGAGAGTTTCTCGTTTCTCTTCCTCCCTCAGCTGCATCGACTGGGTTTAAATCCCAAAAGGTGTCACTCTGGGTAGTTTGACCTCTGCATGAATATCTGTTGGTTTTTTTTTTTTTTCTCCCTTCTGTATCAGACCTCATTGAGCCGTAACAGATTTGTAAGAACTTCCTAAGGTGGACCAAAAAGCGATTAATGGAGACAAAATCCCTCTATAGTTTATATCAACATTGCGCATGCACAACCTTAACCATCTGGCCATAGTCACCAACTGTTTGGATTAACCGCATCCAAGTCTTAAGATACTTGCACAGTATTTACACATCACCTTAAACTGAAATGGACTTAATTCATTTTAGAATCATTTATGTTAGCTTGTGGCTCAATACGTATAGAAATCAGAGTACAAACTTTAAGAAATGGTTTAAATTTAATAAAAGGGTTTTATGTTCTTCATCCGACTCTACAAGTGGCGAGTGCCTAGATGCTGTACGTCTGTCACAAAGCAATTTGGAAAGCACCACTAGCTCGTTTCAGGTTCGACTCTTTCAACTTTGCAAATTGAGGCAAACGATATTCTTGGAAGCCTGCAGGCAAAAATGGACAACAACGTTAATTATTGAAGTATGAGATAAACCTTTAGCCAACGCCCGTTTGCTTTCAAAGTCCAGAAATGGCAACACACCCACACAGAACAAAGGTGCAAATGGCATGAGATCGATAGAGAGCAGGAAGTGTGGAAAAAAAACAACAAAAAAAAAAAAACAGCCGGTCACAATCAGTCTGGTCCTTATTTGTAACACGGCTCTCTGCAGACACGTCTTTCTGAAATGTTGCAAATTCAAAAGCAGCAGAGGTAATTAGCTTAGGAAGAAAGGCTTTGCGGAGAATTATGAGGGGTTAGTACTAAAACCGCTGTCTCACGAGAGAAATATATTGGATTTCAGCGCTCAGTGCGACACCGTTACTCGACTGGATCAAGATGTCATTTTCTGTTTTCTGTGAAAATTAAGTTATTGCGAGATAGTTGAGGTCCAATGAGTGTTATGACTAGAAATTTACTCACCCTTGGATAATTTTTACGTTTTGGTTGAAAGTCGAACAAACCGTCAAAAGAAAATAGCACAAATACATTCTGTAGGATAAACAAAAAACAGGAAAATTAGTGTCATCAGGTACCTTACTTGTAGCAAGCCATGTTGATAGTGTCTTCACTTTGGAAAAAACACCATTTACTTTCTCCTATAGCCCTAAAGCATGTAAAACAACAGAAGTTTGTCCACTGTTGCCCCCAGAGATGCTCTTGCTGAAAGAACCTTCCCCTTGACCATGCCATCTACAGTTGAACAGATACCAGGACCTGTAGCACCAGAACATAACCAATACTATAAAATGCACATCATGTACCACTGACACTGTCCATGTTCAACCCCTTTCCTTCACTTTGTCTCCACTTTATTTCTTTCAAAAGTGGACAGTGGTGCATATTGTGTTTTCAGTAATGCTGTGACGACAATGTTACACATTGTTTTTATCTAAACCTCTGTGACCGAATCTGAACCCAACTTTCTGTTGTTTGCTATGCTACTTAAAGCTACTTCTGAAAAAGATGGGTAAAATAGCTTTAATAACTAATGACCTGCGACTAGGCCTCAAGTTATGAGTTATCATGCTGCAAGACAAGCCACTAAATGGTTCTGAACTCTGTGGATTAATTAGGTTTAAAAAACAAACAAACATGTTTTTCGTTAGGTGGTGATCACTGCAAATTCAACTGTTGAACGGTTAAAATAATTTTAGCTGAATGTCACAGCTCAAATTTTCCTGTGATTGAATTGTGTTCCGGGTTTATCTGGAAACAATACCATGTAATATTCTGCAGAAAATCCACATACAGACTGTATCAAATATTCTGGGCCTTGATATTTAACCCTTCATATTAAAATGCTCCTGTGCTTAAGAAGTAACCCCAACTCACCACTAACCTCGCCTGTGTTACTGATACAGAGCAGAAGTGCACTTACAGAGTGGTTATATGTCAGTATCTGGGCGTTCGCCACACTCCCACGTTCGAAGCAGAACATTGTCTGACCTCTGTGTGCAGTTCATGTACAGTCTGTGAGAAGCGATATGGATCATAGTTCAGTTCTCATACGGAGAACATGCTTTTATTTATTGACATCAGTGTCAAATTCCACATCATCATTACCGTTCCTCGTGTAATCATCCACACACTTTCAACTTTTGCTGTGAACCATGAAAGATACATTTATACAGTCATGTATAAAAACTTACAAATACAAAAAATTAGGTGAACAGGATAAGAATTTTGTTATTTTACCCTGTATAAACCCGGGATGTTAATTTGATGTGTTGAAGTGAAAGTTACTGCTACGGTGAATTGTAGAGGGATGTCTGAGGACTTCAGAAAAGATTGTTGGATTTAATGAATCTGATGAGGGACTTAAGGAGGTTTCCACGGAAACCTTTGTCTCCAAGAAAAATACCAAGGTAAAGCTGATGTTCCGCAGTGAGAATGTATGTGAAGATGAGAACTTTTGGATAAACATACGAGTTTAAAATAATTTTTAAAAAGTTAGTCGCTAGAAAAAAAAAAGGACACATTTTGCTTAAAACGAATAAGCATTCAAGGAAAAGAACGTCAAAACTCAAACACAGTATAATGGTGTGGGTTTCATGGTTTGGGGATCCCTTGCTGACCGTCACAGAATGAATCATTTCTACCACATCCACCATGTGTTGGACAAAAACTAATGGAGGCAGAACTGAGCCCTGCAAAACTACAATGAAAGAGAGTTAAAAAAATAAATCAAGGACTGGCTGAGAATTAACAAAATACAAGCCCTGGACTGAGTCACCCAGATCTGTATCCTGTTGAGATTCTGGAAGGTGGCTTAAAACAGGTTGTACATAAATCCCCCTTTAATATCTCAAGAATAAAAGCGAGGATTGGAGAAACATTTCCTGGGGCTGATGGCACAGAGTGGTGTATGTACAAGACGTGACTCGCTTCCCGTAGAAGTGAGTCACCGTTTCTGGTATTTCAACCAAAAACTGTGCTAATTAAACGGTTAGGATTGTCCCTACACATGTCCCATTATGAAAGAGACATTTCTGTTTATATCTTTTGTGTAATGAGTAAAATTAGGGTTCTAATTTTTTAATAAACTGAGAGACTGGAGAAAGGTTGAAATGATCCCATAACTACCAGTTGGTTGTTTTGTTTTACTTCTTGAACTTTGTCACACTTTGTCTAAAAAAGCTGCTACTTTGATAACAAAGCGCTACGACTTTCACCAAGGAAAACATCCTGACAAACAGCAAACCGGCAAAATTATCCAAAGGTCCTTTTCTCTTTTATCTCCGGCACCTTATTCGGTGTGTCAGAGGTTTTAAAACGGAGCGAGGCCGAGTCTGTCTTCTGCCTCGTGGCTGGGGCCGTACAATCACAACCAACATGGCAGAGCGCAGCGTGAGCTCAGACCAAATGAAAAGCCGGGAGACTTGAAAGAGGATTGTCAAAACTAAGTAGGAACGGGAGTGATCGGAGGAGAAAGTAGAATGAAAGACTTTTCACAGAAGTACGGATGAACTAAGAAAGGGGTTGAAATATGCAAGAGTTTTTAAAATGTGACGAAATACCATTCAGAGGTGGAAGTTTACTCCAAGTCCCAAAGTGTTAAAGTGGTTGATTTTTTTTTTTTTATTTTTTTTTTTGAGTGTGGCCGTTTTAAAAGTGTGAAAGTATTAGAGACAGTTTTTAATTAGATTAAAACTATTTTTTGCATTGTGTCTATAATGGCTTTTGTTGACTATTTAAAACTTTACAGTTTACAGCTTTCTCCCCTCGTATGCCTGTTTTCTGGGTGCTATGTGCAGGTGATGCAGGTTTAAGGATATATTTGACTTTTTTTTTTTTTTACCATCAACAACACGGCTAATATTTTGCACCTTTTCATAAATGCCCCGGTCGGTTCCAGCAGACGGCCAGTGCAGCTGGCTGACCACCACCCTGCATGCGCTCGACTTTGTAGTATATTGAAAAAAAGTAATGGAGTAACAGGAAGAGCATGGCAACCAGCCTGTGATGGGAGCCATCAATTTGCCTATAGTCATGTGTAACCATGGCTTCAGGACATAAAACATTGGTTAGACTAAAACTCCTCTTAATGCAGTTTTTCAAATGTGGTAGAGCATTCCATCATCAGTTCTCATAAATCATCTTTTTTTTCAGTGAAATATGCCCATCACTGCTACATGTGTACTGTGCTTACCTTACCTGCTGCATGTACTTGAAAGAAACACGAACAACTGTGACTTATAACAGCACACAATAAACTGTTTAACGCTCAGACAGATTAGGTTTTATGTACAGATACAGATTAAGTGTTAATTCTAGATTGAAGGAGGGTTTACTACTTGCATGTCAGTGCAAATGAATGGGTGTTAAAAATAGCTGTTCCAATGTTGACTGCAGTCACTGTGATTGTATTTGGCAGGTTTATTTTATGTGCATTTGAAATTGAATTTTACCGAAGGCGCAGCTCGCTCGTGCATACAGCGTTTTACTCCTTCAAATCCACTCTGTTTACATCAACATGACACAGCCGCCGTAATTAAAGAGGTGATGCCATAACCCCAACACCGATTTAACTTTTCATCAAGCTGCTTCTGCTTCAGTGGGTGATTGTTTTAAACTTCCTTTCAGGTCTCCTCTACAGTCATCATTTTGCCTGTTTGTTTTTTTTTTTCCTTTTCTTACAAATCCTCTTTCAAGTCTTTATTCCTTTTTTTTAAAGCATCAAAGATCAGAGTGAGCAAGAAGGAGTGTGATTTACCAGAAGAGATGCTGTCTCACTTTCACAGCAGTGGGTTTTTACAACAACGGGATACTTTAAATTGCTCCAAAAAAGATCAGTGGAATTTTTTTGTTTTTTTTTAAACTTCATATCTTGACATAAAACCACCGTAAGCATTTTTGCATCGCCGATGGTTGAGAAATCTGCTTTTGTCCAGCCTTCTCCTCCGACTGTGGTCTTTATATACTGGGCTGAAAATGTCCGATTGTTCGTTTTAAGTAAGCCCACCAAGTGCTAACACAAAATGGGGAAAATAGAGCAAATTGGAGGAAAAGAATGGAGATTTAGGACTCCATACTGTAACGCAAGAGTGTCAGATTTTGCTATTTACCCTCCTAAGCTTCTGCAGCTGGTTTGTCCACAGGCAAAAGCAAATAGACATTTTTAATGTTTGTTGGAGCAACAGAAGCGTGTTTGCACTTAATTGAAGAGCAGAGGCAGTCTGGCTGAGCAGTCTACTTTGCTTGATTAGACAAAGAACGGAAAATCTAAAGAAAACAATGAGATTTATCAGTCAGGGGAAAGAGAGGCATCGCCAGAACGAAGAAAACAAATATCTTCGTGGGATTAAGAAGGACTGGGAGAGAGTGAGAAAAACATTAAATGTTTGAAATCAGAATAGTAAGTTTTGTCAGCATTTGGCGACCATATAATTATGTTTCTTTATAACCTAAAATTTAAAGTCCTGTTTTTTTTTTTTTTATGTATGCATTCTTTTTGTAGTTGTTGAACCAAATCAGCATGGTGACTGAGGTCTGTGATCTAGGCTGGAGTTGCACACATGAACAAACCATTTCAAGTAATCACGAGTGAAAATGAGGCAATAAGTGTAGATGGTTTGAGAAAAATAGTTATTGACCCCTAACAGCTACCGTACTGTATACAAAATGGTTATTATGGCAACTATACTAGCAGTAAACGTGGATTGTGTGAATTGTTTCTCAACAGAACAATAAAGAGATAACGGCAGCTTCCAATTTTGTCAGTTTTTTTTTTTCATGCTTCCATTAAGCAAGTACTTACGCTGAGTAAGCCACTCTATCGAAATGATACAAATGGTGATTATGGCAACTGCACTCGCAGGAAATGTGGTTCATAATATCTTGGCGTCGACTGCAGTATCATTTCAGGTGACTTGGGGTGAGTTCAACACAAACAAACAAACAAAAAAAAAAACATCTTAGTATTCTAACTTAAGCTGGTATTACAAAAATAACCAGTTCTTCAGAATAAAAGCACTGCAAAAGTGAATTTTTGCAACTATTACTCCACATTGCCACTGTACAACACTTGTTTCATAGCGCACGCTCATCTGATCCATTGGCACCACAGTTAAGAACAGAAAATGGTGAATACATCTTCGAGTCAACGCATGATTGTATTCACAATGTCTTAAATTAGCACCTTGTTTGAAGGTGTGGAAGCTGCTGACAGTAATTTAAGACAGTTCCACGGTGATTACTGGTGTGCGCAGTGTAAACAAACACTAAAGCAATCACGGGCTCAAATGGAGGAAAATTAACGTTTACGGAAAACTTCAGGAAGAAACAAAATGGCTCCCTAATGAGGGCTAAAATTGTAGGCGGAGGGTTTAAGTTGATATTTTGGGTTTTAAACCAGTTATCAGCTACACAACTCTGCAAGCGACTCCTGTTAAAATTCTTCACAAGTGCCTCCCAAATTAGGGTGCACTGCTTAGCTTGTGCTTTTTTCCACCAGCTGCTGTATGAAGAGGCTGACTTGCAGCCATCTGGCTACTGAGAGATTCTGCAAAAAAAAAAAAAAAAGAAACGTTGCTTGTGCACGTGGCAGTGCTGCTGTATTTCTGCCACTGCGCATTGGAAACACTACAATGATCAGAGCCAAAAGAATTAGGTTGGATATAATTGGATGGTCTTTGCAGGGCTTAATTAGAGTAAGTATGGATCCTGAGATTCTAGCCTTCGTTGAAGAGCGCGCTTGGGTTGATATCTGGTTGTAATTGCTCACAGTTGTTCCTGCGACTCAGACGGCGAGTCATAGGGATACAGACAATGGACGGATGTTTAACATGTAAGGCGACTGAAAGAATAGTTTGTTTGTTTTTTTTCTTTTAGCAAGCAACATTCTGGCCGGCAGCAGCGTCTTCATTTTGGACAAATGAAGGTCGTTTTCTACTAGCGTTATTTTAACCCTATAGTCACACTTTCCTATCTCGACATGTGTGCTGGGATATTGAAAAATGTGTGACGTGTGGGTGTGAATGTGAGACAATGAGTGAGATTTTGAAAATAATCAAGCCCGGTTGTTACTTTTAAACCCGTTTGTCATTTTTTTATGCATCTCCATTCTGACAATTGCTTGTCTATTAAGATTAGGGGTGAGCCATGGCATACCAGTCACATTTTATTATTGTCATTATTTTTCATGTTAATGCCTATGGATCAACTGACCACATGGAAATTACATTTTTATGCTTTATTGAGTTCCCTGTGGTAAAATGACTGTCCCCCAAAGTAATAAGAAAGTAGCCTTTTTTTTGTTTTGTTTTGTTTTGTTCTTTTGGTTCTTTTTAGTTTAATGCATCCAGAATGCTAAGATGTTTGAACTTTTTTTTTTCCAGGGCAGATAGTTAAGATTAAGTAATATTAATGGGTATGCTACGCAAAACGAGTCTTAATTGTGTGGATTTTGTGGCAGTCAGGCGCATTCTGTGTGCCAGCAGAATTACTTGGCAGCCTTGCTCATCTTGTGACATAATTCTGGATGGTAGAGCGTCAAATGCATCAAGGCGACGGATAACAAAAGACCTGCTACGTAATGAAGGGAATTCATTAATATCCAAGTCCAAGATTCCTCATAGTACACTTTTTCAAACAGCAGACATGGTGTTCGTACTGTTGCAGCTTTTAGGTGCAGCTGCTTCAATAAAAGTATCAAACTGTTTCCCTGTAAAAGCTTCAGTTACTGTCCAGCCCTATGAAGCAACAATAAATGTCATTTACTATTTACGATGGTGCTCAAACGTTAACCGTTCCTTTTTACAAAATACCTTCAGGTTCCAATGAGCTGGAGAGAAATCCAGCTGAAGAAATCACCTGCTTCACAGATGTGGCTGCGTCATTTTTATTTTTTTAATAGAAATTGCTTCTGTTGTCAAAATCTTTCAAAATGACTTGAAGCAAAGCAACGCCCTATGCCAAAATGCGAATATTGTTGTCAGGTTGTGTATGAATGCCATGTCGAGGCTTATAATCACAGGGAAAGAAACAAACAAACTAGACAGCAAAGCATTAACATTTTCACCTTACATGGAGGTTTGAGATAATCACTTCCAAGACTGTAATTCAGCTTTAAAACAAAACAATCCTCTATTACCACAAATGTGCCGACATCCATAAGCAAATCGAAAACAAAACCTGGACAATGCTAATGATGCATTACTCTTTATGGCTCCAGGTTGACAGTATGTCAATATAACATGCAAAATATATGGGGTGGAAGTTGTAGCCCTCGCAGGCAGCTGTAAACATGCAATTTTACATCCACGCTAGTAATTTGCTCATTTCACAGGCTACAGAAAAAGTGTGCATCACAGCCCATGTGAATTAATTCCTCTAAACGATGCACATTTTGGTATGCAGACATTTCCAGGGACGAACGTATGACTTTGCAGTGCGAGCAGAAATCTTCCAAACATCACAAGCTCCATGAAATCAACGACTGTATAAAACACAGCGGGTCCATTTAAGATTCCAGAGCAGAAAGCAGAGTCTGCTCCATCGAAACGTACGCACGCCTTTGTAATGTACCACACCGTAACTCTGTGGCAAGGTAAAAGAGATGCATCCAAAACCCTTTGAAAACTCACGAGGGAATAATGTAGGAGTCTTGTGAGTACAGAGAGGTGATGCGACCTTTCACACATTAAAAACCCAAAACTCTTTCACAGCTACCGAGTGAGAATGTTTCATGTTTTAATGAGAAGGTAGTGCTACACGGCGTTGGTCCGACTGGAAATGGTTACTACGTTTCTTTCCTTCTTTCTTTTTAACAAAGAAAAAAAAAATGGTGCTGAATAGCACGACAGCTGTCGATGCTAACTGGCAGAGATAATGTCGCACAATCGTAACTCCTGAGAACATTTTACTGAACATTAATTGTACTTAGGATTTTTTTAAAAGGGAAATATACGTATTATCTGAAGAGCTGTTTGTGAGCATTGATACATCTGTATACCAACAACTAGAGTTAAAAAAAACAAACAAAAAAAAACGTCAGGATATGTAGACCCTTAAAATATGTGGTAAGTGTGATTGACAGGCAAAATTTACACGCTGTAAATGAAATGTTTTTTCTCCCCTTACTGGGAATAATTTTTTTTAATTCATATTAAAAAAATAAAACATTCTTGGCCCAATAGGCAGTACTGGCCCCTTTGGGCCTGGCAGACGCAGCATTCATGTTTCCCCTTAGTGTTCTCTAACTGTGATTCTTTTTCATTTTTCCTGATTGATGTTGGTAATTGTTTCAGTTACTGTCTGTCGTTGCCGGTTGACTGCGTTTTCGCATTAATCTTACGTCGGCACTGAAGATTTTTTTATTCCCTGTGGGGGTTAATCGTTTCTTTTTTGTCCGTCTCTGTGTTGTTTCGCTACTCAGGGTGGTAATGTTTTGTCTAAGCTACTCTTCCAGTTTGTTTTCAAGCATTATTGCTTACAATGCCCGGCCAGGGAGAAATATCTGAAAATATTGTGAAGCCAAAACACAAGGCTGAATGTTTCTTTGAATGACTGCTGCGGTCTCAAAACGATTCTCCTAAGCAGATTTTTTTTTTTTTTTTTTTTATAAAACCACATATTCATAAGTCAGGTGTGTTCTTAGGCACAGCGATTCAACCAGAGAAGGTGAAAGAACTTGGAACAAAAGTTCACAAGTTTAAAGGTAAAGGAAACGACGTTATCTTTCTGAAAGTGGCAGCAAAAGAAGACTATCGATGGTTGCCATCAGAAGTCAGGGAGACAGGTGGCCAAAAACCGGTGAATGACTTATTGGCATCAGACACAGAGGTTTCATTTTCCCCAATATGCATACTAAAAGTAAGGAAGGGTGCTCCAAGTGGCACACATGCTTTTTGTGAAGGGGATGAATAACTCTGAAACTTCGATCATTAAAAGTAATCTGACGTCAGTGGTCTCTCTTTCAGTACTGCCCAAGATCTTTCAAATTACCAAACTATGTCCGATTCTAAGCTTTCCTTCTTGGAGCCAAATTGATTTCCTCAATGACTGCATAAACGAACAAAAATGTCTCACTTTACCCCTTTATTTATTTTATCTTTGTTCAGGTTTCTGACAAAAAAATCAATAATGAAATTCAGTCTACACTCATCTAAGCTCCCACATGCTTTGAATAATAATTGCGGAGCAACGTTCTAATCAAGAAGATCCTCTTAAGACTTATTTAGGCCAGAAATTTTAATTTTAAATCTGACATTAGGTATGCAACTCTGTCCGCTAAAGGTGATAACACCAGAGAAAAAAAAGAATAGAGAAAAGGAAGAGAAAAGAAAAAGTCCTGACGGTCTGCTGTTTCTTTTNACTGTTTTATGCTAATGCTGCTGCTATAGCATGTTGTGGGTCAGGGCATGCAGAGCATCTCGTCTCGCCAACGCAACTGCAACAAATATATCAGTTTCATAGGAATGATGCTCTTCTACTGTTTTCCGCAATCCGAGTAACAAGATCTACTTATACTTACCTAAAGGTTTGTTTTAAAGGTTCTGAGCAATGATCAGAACTAAAAAAGCAACTGTAACAGCTTTTGGTGATCACATTCGGGCACCAAGAGCAAGATTTCCCCTGGCATTGGCATTAATGGAGCTCTTCTCACAGAGCGTGCATTCTCTCAGAGGATTCCCAAGATCCACTGGCCTTTCACCAGCCTCTGGGCTTTCTCGGTTTGGCCCAAGAAATAATTACTAAACAGCTGAAATGCAGGGTTATATTTCCCACCGTCTCTGCTGCGCCCCCACCTTCCTTTTCCCTGCCACCCCAGAGGCCTGATTGCAAAAAATTATTTGAAGTATGATATGAATGAGGCAAGAGAAGCAGGGGTATATGCATGAATAACAAATAAGGGCAATAAGTTCAATGTGCACTTTTTAGTTGTCTACTGGCTGTCTCTCAGAAAAAAAAAAAGAAAGATGTGATCAAACATTGTAGACTTCAGTCTTTTAAAAAATATATAGGACAGGGGAAAAAAGCATTCACAAATATTTTATGTTTTAAATAGGACAAATAATTTGGTTTAAAGAGATGTTTGCTAAATTATTTGCAGACTTCGACTCGTTTAGTGCAAGTCGATATTAGTTTAAAAAAAAGACCTTTAATCTTTTTTTTTTTAATCTAAGATGACGTCTCGGTGTTCTTCCTCCTTCTTTGCAGTTTCTCCATCTTCCTTTCATATCCATAAATTCTTCCCGCTTCCTACTGTTGCCTCCTTCCTGTTCCTACATCTCATTCCGAAGCTCTGCCAGCAAAACTGCCACTCCACAAACTCCTGCAGGCATTTAACAAAATGGACGTCCTGCTGAGAGCAGCCACCACTCCTGGAACAAGTGGTAGATGAAAGGAGCAGTGGAACAGTGGGAAACAAGACGGCAGAAATAAAGAAAAAGGGCACAGACGTACGGTGCTAAATCTTTGCCTGTTATAAGGAACGGGTTTCAAGAGGAAGTGGTTTTTGACATGAAAGAAGAAATAAATCCTAAATTTAATCTGAGTAACTGCTCAGGAGAAAGGAAAAACAACAGTCGGTATGGAATGTTGTAACGTTCTATACAATCTAAAACATCTTGAGAAAGCAAACTCTGAAAAGACAGGTGTGGCAAAAGCTACATCACACTGAAGACAGAAATAGCAGAAAATCTCTGTAAATACCTTAAAAAAAAAATAACACATTTTACCCACGTCTCTTCTCTTTTTAGCTAGCTAATATTTATTACTACAGACAAAAATAGGCCACAGGTTGAAATGAAAGGTTTCCCATTAACCCCCACAAAAAAATCTAGTTGTAAAATCCACGTCTAGCCCTGGAATACACTGTCGAAAAAGTTAAGTGTCCTGATGGAGCCGTGAAACGGATATGAAACTGCATGTATTGAAATATCACAGCCTCTCATCTCTGGGTGCAGAACGGGGGTCATACCTCATCTCCTGCAGCAAATCAGCTCCCGGCTGTTGCAACTCCACAAAGACTGAGAGACAGAAAAGCTCCACCATAACTCAGACGGACTACAGACAAAGGGCATTTTTGTGGACAGGTGATGTTTCGCTGAAGGGGTTTACCAAAGTGGTGCCTCCAAAGAAATAAAAAATGTTGACATATTTTCTTACTCAAGTAGCGGTAGACGTGTTGTCAGGGTTCTCTGACTGACTACCCGGACTGATACCCTATAGAAATGAGAGTTTCTCGTTTCTCTTCCTCCCTCAGCTGCATCGACTGGGTTTAAATCCCAAAAGGTGTCACTCTGGGTAGTTTGACCTCTGCATGAATATCTGTTGGTTTTTTTTTTTTTTCTCCCTTCTGTATCAGACCTCATTGAGCCGTAACAGATTTGTAAGAACTTCCTAAGGTGGACCAAAAAGCGATTAATGGAGACAAAATCCCTCTATAGTTTATATCAACATTGCGCATGCACAACCTTAACCATCTGGCCATAGTCACCAACTGTTTGGATTAACCGCATCCAAGTCTTAAGATACTTGCACAGTATTTACACATCACCTTAAACTGAAATGGACTTAATTCATTTTAGAATCATTTATGTTAGCTTGTGGCTCAATACGTATAGAAATCAGAGTACAAACTTTAAGAAATGGTTTAAATTTAATAAAAGGGTTTTATGTTCTTCATCCGACTCTACAAGTGGCGAGTGCCTAGATGCTGTACGTCTGTCACAAAGCAATTTGGAAAGCACCACTAGCTCGTTTCAGGTTCGACTCTTTCAACTTTGCAAATTGAGGCAAACGATATTCTTGGAAGCCTGCAGGCAAAAATGGACAACAACGTTAATTATTGAAGTATGAGATAAACCTTTAGCCAACGCCCGTTTGCTTTCAAAGTCCAGAAATGGCAACACACCCACACAGAACAAAGGTGCAAATGGCATGAGATCGATAGAGAGCAGGAAGTGTGGAAAAAAAACAACAAAAAAAAAAAAACAGCTGGTCACAATCAGTCTGGTCCTTATTTGTAACACGGCTCTCTGCAGACACGTCTTTCTGAAATGTTGCAAATTCAAAAGCAGCAGAGGTAATTAGCTTAGGAAGAAAGGCTTTGCGGAGAATTATGAGGGGTTAGTACTAAAACCGCTGTCTCACGAGAGAAATATATTGGATTTCAGCGCTCAGTGCGACACCGTTACTCGACTGGATCAAGATGTCATTTTCTGTTTTCTGTGAAAATTAAGTTATTGCGAGATAGTTGAGGTCCAATGAGTGTTATGACTAGAAATTTACTCACCCTTGGATAATTTTTACGTTTTGGTTGAAAGTCGAACAAACCGTCAAAAGAAAATAGCACAAATACATTCTGTAGGATAAACAAAAAACAGGAAAATTAGTGTCATCAGGTACCTTACTTGTAGCAAGCCATGTTGATAGTGTCTTCACTTTGGAAAAAACACCATTTACTTTCTCCTATAGCCCTAAAGCATGTAAAACAACAGAAGTTTGTCCACTGTTGCCCCCAGAGATGCTCTTGCTGAAAGAACCTTCCCCTTGACCATGCCATCTACAGTTGAACAGATACCAGGACCTGTAGCACCAGAACATAACCAATACTATAAAATGCACATCATGTACCACTGACACTGTCCATGTTCAACCCCTTTCCTTCACTTTGTCTCCACTTTATTTCTTTCAAAAGTGGACAGTGGTGCATATTGTGTTTTCAGTAATGCTGTGACGACAATGTTACACATTGTTTTTATCTAAACCTCTGTGACCGAATCTGAACCCAACTTTCTGTTGTTTGCTATGCTACTTAAAGCTACTTCTGAAAAAGATGGGTAAAATAGCTTTAATAACTAATGACCTGCGACTAGGCCTCAAGTTATGAGTTATCATGCTGCAAGACAAGCCACTAAATGGTTCTGAACTCTGTGGATTAATTAGGTTTAAAAAACAAACAAACATGTTTTTCGTTAGGTGGTGATCACTGCAAATTCAACTGTTGAACGGTTAAAATAATTTTAGCTGAATGTCACAGCTCAAATTTTCCTGTGATTGAATTGTGTTCCGGGTTTATCTGGAAACAATACCATGTAATATTCTGCAGAAAATCCACATACAGACTGTATCAAATATTCTGGGCCTTGATATTTAACCCTTCATATTAAAATGCTCCTGTGCTTAAGAAGTAACCCCAACTCACCACTAACCTCGCCTGTGTTACTGATACAGAGCAGAAGTGCACTTACAGAGTGGTTATATGTCAGTATCTGGGCGTTCGCCACACTCCCACGTTCGAAGCAGAACATTGTCTGACCTCTGTGTGCAGTTCATGTACAGTCTGTGAGAAGCGATATGGATCATAGTTCAGTTCTCATACGGAGAACATGCTTTTATTTATTGACATCAGTGTCAAATTCCACATCATCATTACCGTTCCTCGTGTAATCATCCACACACTTTCAACTTTTGCTGTGAACCATGAAAGATACATTTATACAGTCATGTATAAAAACTTACAAATACAAAAAATTAGGTGAACAGGATAAGAATTTTGTTATTTTACCCTGTATAAACCCGGGATGTTAATTTGATGTGTTGAAGTGAAAGTTACTGCTACGGTGAATTGTAGAGGGATGTCTGAGGACTTCAGAAAAGATTGTTGGATTTAATGAATCTGATGAGGGACTTAAGGAGGTTTCCACGGAAACCTTTGTCTCCAAGAAAAATACCAAGGTAAAGCTGATGTTCCGCAGTGAGAATGTATGTGAAGATGAGAACTTTTGGATAAACATACGAGTTTAAAATAATTTTTAAAAAGTTAGTCGCTAGAAAAAAAAAAGGACACATTTTGCTTAAAACGAATAAGCATTCAAGGAAAAGAACGTCAAAACTCAAACACAGTATAATGGTGTGGGTTTCATGGTTTGGGGATCCCTTGCTGACCGTCACAGAATGAATCATTTCTACCACATCCACCATGTGTTGGACAAAAACTAATGGAGGCAGAACTGAGCCCTGCAAAACTACAATGAAAGAGAGTTAAAAAAATAAATCAAGGACTGGCTGAGAATTAACAAAATACAAGCCCTGGACTGAGTCACCCAGATCTGTATCCTGTTGAGATTCTGGAAGGTGGCTTAAAACAGGTTGTACATAAATCCCCCTTTAATATCTCAAGAATAAAAGCGAGGATTGGAGAAACATTTCCTGGGGCTGATGGCACAGAGTGGTGTATGTACAAGACGTGACTCGCTTCCCGTAGAAGTGAGTCACCGTTTCTGGTATTTCAACCAAAAACTGTGCTAATTAAACGGTTAGGATTGTCCCTACACATGTCCCATTATGAAAGAGACATTTCTGTTTATATCTTTTGTGTAATGAGTAAAATTAGGGTTCTAATTTTTTAATAAACTGAGAGACTGGAGAAAGGTTGAAATGATCCCATAACTACCAGTTGGTTGTTTTGTTTTACTTCTTGAACTTTGTCACACTTTGTCTAAAAAAGCTGCTACTTTGATAACAAAGCGCTACGACTTTCACCAAGGAAAACATCCTGACAAACAGCAAACCGGCAAAATTATCCAAAGGTCCTTTTCTCTTTTATCTCCGGCACCTTATTCGGTGTGTCAGAGGTTTTAAAACGGAGCGAGGCCGAGTCTGTCTTCTGCCTCGTGGCTGGGGCCGTACAATCACAACCAACATGGCAGAGCGCAGCGTGAGCTCAGACCAAATGAAAAGCCGGGAGACTTGAAAGAGGATTGTCAAAACTAAGTAGGAACGGGAGTGATCGGAGGAGAAAGTAGAATGAAAGACTTTTCACAGAAGTACGGATGAACTAAGAAAGGGGTTGAAATATGCAAGAGTTTTTAAAATGTGACGAAATACCATTCAGAGGTGGAAGTTTACTCCAAGTCCCAAAGTGTTAAAGTGGTTGATTTTTTTTTTTTTATTTTTTTTTTTGAGTGTGGCCGTTTTAAAAGTGTGAAAGTATTAGAGACAGTTTTTAATTAGATTAAAACTATTTTTTGCATTGTGTCTATAATGGCTTTTGTTGACTATTTAAAACTTTACAGTTTACAGCTTTCTCCCCTCGTATGCCTGTTTTCTGGGTGCTATGTGCAGGTGATGCAGGTTT
This sequence comes from Poecilia formosa, assembly GCF_000485575.1. Taxonomy (NCBI): domain Eukaryota; kingdom Metazoa; phylum Chordata; class Actinopteri; order Cyprinodontiformes; family Poeciliidae; genus Poecilia; species Poecilia formosa. Next base: position 343,644 of record NW_006800272.1, read on the forward strand.
AAGGATATATTTGACTTTTTTTTTTTTTTACCATCAACAACACGGCTAATATTTTGCACCTTTTCATAAATGCCCCGGTCGGTTCCAGCAGACGGCCAGTGCAGCTGGCTGACCACCACCCTGCATGCGCTCGACTTTGTAGTATATTGAAAAAAAGTAATGGAGTAACAGGAAGAGCATGGCAACCAGCCTGTGATGGGAGCCATCAATTTGCCTATAGTCATGTGTAACCATGGCTTCAGGACATAAAACATTGGTTAGACTAAAACTCCTCTTAATGCAGTTTTTCAAATGTGGTAGAGCATTCCATCATCAGTTCTCATAAATCATCTTTTTTTTCAGTGAAATATGCCCATCACTGCTACATGTGTACTGTGCTTACCTTACCTGCTGCATGTACTTGAAAGAAACACGAACAACTGTGACTTATAACAGCACACAATAAACTGTTTAACGCTCAGACAGATTAGGTTTTATGTACAGATACAGATTAAGTGTTAATTCTAGATTGAAGGAGGGTTTACTACTTGCATGTCAGTGCAAATGAATGGGTGTTAAAAATAGCTGTTCCAATGTTGACTGCAGTCACTGTGATTGTATTTGGCAGGTTTATTTTATGTGCATTTGAAATTGAATTTTACCGAAGGCGCAGCTCGCTCGTGCATACAGCGTTTTACTCCTTCAAATCCACTCTGTTTACATCAACATGACACAGCCGCCGTAATTAAAGAGGTGATGCCATAACCCCAACACCGATTTAACTTTTCATCAAGCTGCTTCTGCTTCAGTGGGTGATTGTTTTAAACTTCCTTTCAGGTCTCCTCTACAGTCATCATTTTGCCTGTTTGTTTTTTTTTTTCCTTTTCTTACAAATCCTCTTTTAAGTCTTTATTCCTTTTTTTTTTAAGCATCAAAGATCAGAGTGAGCAAAAAGGAGTGTGATTTACCAGAAGAGATGCTGTCTCACTTTCACAGCAGTGGGTTTTTACAACAACGGGATACTTTAAATTGCTCCAAAAAAGATCAGTGGAATTTTTTTGTTTTTTTTTAAACTTCATATCTTGACATAAAACCACCGTAAGCATTTTTGCATCGCCGATGGTTGAGAAATCTGCTTTTGTCCAGCCTTCTCCTCCGACTGTGGTCTTTATATACTGGGCTGAAAATGTCCGATTGTTCGTTTTAAGTAAGCCCACCAAGTGCTAACACAAAATGGGGAAAATAGAGCAAATTGGAGGAAAAGAATGGAGATTTAGGACTCCATACTGTAACGCAAGAGTGTCAGATTTTGCTATTTACCCTCCTAAGCTTCTGCAGCTGGTTTGTCCACAGGCAAAAGCAAATAGACATTTTTAATGTTTGTTGGAGCAACAGAAGCGTGTTTGCACTTAATTGAAGAGCAGAGGCAGTCTGGCTGAGCAGTCTACTTTGCTTGATTAGACAAAGAACGGAAAATCTAAAGAAAACAATGAGATTTATCAGTCAGGGGAAAGAGAGGCATCGCCAGAACGAAGAAAACAAATATCTTCGTGGGATTAAGAAGGACTGGGAGAGAGTGAGAAAAACATTAAATGTTTGAAATCAGAATAGTAAGTTTTGTCAGCATTTGGCGACCATATAATTATGTTTCTTTATAACCTAAAATTTAAAGTCCTGTTTTTTTTTTTTTTATGTATGCATTCTTTTTGTAGTTGTTGAACCAAATCAGCATGGTGACTGAGGTCTGTGATCTAGGCTGGAGTTGCACACATGAACAAACCATTTCAAGTAATCACGAGTGAAAATGAGGCAATAAGTGTAGATGGTTTGAGAAAAATAGTTATTGACCCCTAACAGCTACCGTACTGTATACAAAATGGTTATTATGGCAACTATACTAGCAGTAAACGTGGATTGTGTGAATTGTTTCTCAACAGAACAATAAAGAGATAACGGCAGCTTCCAATTTTGTCAGTTTTTTTTTTTCATGCTTCCATTAAGCAAGTACTTACGCTGAGTAAGCCACTCTATCGAAATGATACAAATGGTGATTATGGCAACTGCACTCGCAGGAAATGTGGTTCATAATATCTTGGCGTCGACTGCAGTATCATTTCAGGTGACTTGGGGTGAGTTCAACACAAACAAACAAACAAAAAAAAAAACATCTTAGTATTCTAACTTAAGCTGGTATTACAAAAATAACCAGTTCTTCAGAATAAAAGCACTGCAAAAGTGAATTTTTGCAACTATTACTCCACATTGCCACTGTACAACACTTGTTTCATAGCGCACGCTCATCTGATCCATTGGCACCACAGTTAAGAACAGAAAATGGTGAATACATCTTCGAGTCAACGCATGATTGTATTCACAATGTCTTAAATTAGCACCTTGTTTGAAGGTGTGGAAGCTGCTGACAGTAATTTAAGACAGTTCCACGGTGATTACTGGTGTGCGCAGTGTAAACAAACACTAAAGCAATCACGGGCTCAAATGGAGGAAAATTAACGTTTACGGAAAACTTCAGGAAGAAACAAAATGGCTCCCTAATGAGGGCTAAAATTGTAGGCGGAGGGTTTAAGTTGATATTTTGGGTTTTAAACCAGTTATCAGCTACACAACTCTGCAAGCGACTCCTGTTAAAATTCTTCACAAGTGCCTCCCAAATTAGGGTGCACTGCTTAGCTTGTGCTTTTTCCACCAGCTGCTGTACGAAGAGGCTGACTTGCAGCCATCTGGCTACTGAGAGATTCTGCAAAAAAAAAAAAAAAAAAAAAAAAAAAAAGAAACGTTGCTTGTGCACGTGGCAGTGCTGCTGTATTTCTGCCACTGCGCATTGGAAACACTACAATGATCAGAGCCAAAAGAATTAGGTTGGATATAATTGGATGGTCTTTGCAGGGCTTAATTAGAGTAAGTATGGATCCTGAGATTCTAGCCTTCGTTGAAGAGCGCGCTTGGGTTGATATCTGGTTGTAATTGCTCACAGTTGTTCCTGCGACTCAGACGGCGAGTCATAGGGATACAGACAATGGACGGATGTTTAACGTGTAAGGCGACTGAAAGAATAGTTTGTTTGTTTTTTTTCTTTTAGCAAGCAACATTCTGGCCGGCAGCAGCGTCTTCATTTTGGACAAAGGAAGATCGTTTCCTTCTAGCGTTATTTTAACCCTATAGTCACACTTTCCTATCTCGACATGTGTGCTGGGATATTGAAAAATGTGTGACGTGTGGGTGTGAATGTGAGACAATGAGTGAGATTTTGAAAATAATCAAGCCCGGTTGTTACTTTTAAACCCGTTTGTCATTTTTTTATGCATCTCCATTCTGACAATTGCTTGTCTATTAAGATTAGGGGTGAGCCATGGCATACCAGTCACATTTTATTATTGTCATTATTTTTCATGTTAATGCCTATGGATCAACTGACCACATGGAAATTACATTTTTATGCTTTATTGAGTTCCCTGTGGTAAAATGACTGTCCCCCAAAGTAATAAGAAAGTAGCCTTTTTTTTGTTTTGTTTTGTTTTGTTCTTTTGGTTCTTTTTAGTTTAATGCATCCAGAATGCTAAGATGTTTGAACTTTTTTTTTTCCAGGGCAGATAGTTAAGATTAAGTAATATTAATGGGTATGCTACGCAAAACGAGTCTTAATTGTGTGGATTTTGTGGCAGTCAGGCGCATTCTGTGTGCCAGCAGAATTACTTGGCAGCCTTGCTCATCTTGTGACATAATTCTGGATGGTAGAGCGTCAAATGCATCAAGGCGACGGATAACAAAAGACCTGCTACGTAATGAAGGGAATTCATTAATATCCAAGTCCAAGATTCCTCATAGTACACTTTTTCAAACAGCAGACATGGTGTTCGTACTGTTGCAGCTTTTAGGTGCAGCTGCTTCAATAAAAGTATCAAACTGTTTCCCTGTAAAAGCTTCAGTTACTGTCCAGCCCTATGAAGCAACAATAAATGTCATTTACTATTTACGATGGTGCTCAAACGTTAACCGTTCCTTTTTACAAAATACCTTCAGGTTCCAATGAGCTGGAGAGAAATCCAGCTGAAGAAATCACCTGCTTCACAGATGTGGCTGCGTCATTTTTATTTTTTTAATAGAAATTGCTTCTGTTGTCAAAATCTTTCAAAATGACTTGAAGCAAAGCAACGCCCTATGCCAAAATGCGAATATTGTTGTCAGGTTGTGTATGAATGCCATGTCGAGGCTTATAATCACAGGGGGAAAAAAAACAAACAAACAAACTAGACAGCAAAGCATTAAAATTTTCACCTCACATGGAGGTTTGAGATAATCACTTCCAAGACTGTAATTCAGCTTTAAAACAAAACAATCCTCTATTACCACAAATGTGCCGACATCCATAAGCAAATCGAAAACAAAACCTGGACAATGCTAATGATGCATTACTCTTTATGGCTCCAGGTTGACAGTATGTCAATATAACATGCAAAATATATGGGGTGGAAGTTGTAGCCCTCGCAGGCAGCTGTAAACATGCAATTTTACATCCACGCTAGTAATTTGCTCATTTCACAGGCTACAGAAAAAGTGTGCATCACAGCCCATGTGAATTAATTCCTCTAAACGATGCACATTTTGGTATGCAGACATTTCCAGGGACGAACGTATGACTTTGCAGTGCGAGCAGAAATCTTCCAAACATCACAAGCTCCATGAAATCAATGACTGTATAAAACACAGCGGGTCCATTTAAGATTCCAGAGCAGAAAGCAGAGTCTGCTCCATCGAAACGTACGCACGCCTTTGTAATGTACCACACCGTACTCTGTGGCAAGGTAAAAGAGATGCATCCAAAACCCTTTGAAAACTCACGAGGGAATAATGTAGGAGTCTTGTGAGTACAGAGAGGTGATGCGACCTTTCACACATTAAAAACCCAAAACTCTTTCACAGCTACCGAGTGAGAATGTTTCATGTTTTAATGAGAAGGTAGTGCTACACGGCGTTGGTCCGACTGGAAATGGTTACTACGTTTCTTTCCTTCTTTCTTTTTAACAAAGAAAAAAAAAATGGTGCTGAATAGCACGACAGCTGTCGATGCTAACTGGCAGAGATAATGTCGCACAATCGTAACTCCTGAGAACATTTTACTGAACATTAATTGTACTTAGGATTTTTTTAAAAGGGAAATATACGTATTATCTGAAGAGCTGTTTGTGAGCATTGATACATCTGTATACCAACAACTAGAGTTAAAAAAAACAAACAAAAAAAAACGTCAGGATATGTAGACCCTTAAAATATGTGGTAAGTGTGATTGACGGGCAAAATTTACATGCTGTAAATGAAATGTTTTTTCTCCCCTTACTGGGAATAATTTTTTTTAATTCATATTAAAAAAATAAAACATTCTTGGCCCAATAGGCAGTACTGGCCCCTTTGGGCCTGGCAGACGCAGCATTCATGTTTCCCCTTAGTGTTCTCTAACTGTGATTCTTTTTCATTTTTCCTGATTGATGTTGGTAATTGTTTCAGTTACTGTCTGTAGTTGCCGGTTGACTGCGTTTTCGCATTAATCTTACGTCGGCACTGAAGATCTTTTTATTCCCTGTGGGGGTTAATCGTTTCTTTTTTGTCCGTCTCTGTGTTGTTTCGCTACTCAGGGTGGTAATGTTTTGTCTAAGCTACTCTTCCAGCTTGTTTTCAAGCATTATTGCTTACAATGCCCGGCCAGGGAGAAATATCTGAAAATATTGTGAAGCCAAAACACAAAGCTGAATGTTTCTTTGAATGACTGCTGCGGTCTCAAAACGATTCTCCTAAGCAGATTTTTTTTTTTTTTTTTTTTATAAAACCACATATTCATAAGTCAGGTGTGTTCTTAGGCACAGCGATTCAACCAGAGAAGGTGAAAGAACTTGGAACAAAAGTTCACAAGTTTAAAGGTAAAGGAAACAAGGTTATTTTACTGAAAGTGGCAGCAAAAGAAGACTATCGATGGTTGCCATCAGAAGTCAGGGAGACAGGTGGCCAAAAACCGGTGAATGACTTATTGGCATCAGACACAGAGGTTTCATTTTCCCCAATATGCATACTAAAAGTAAGGAAGGGTGCTCCAAGTGGCACACATGCTTTTTGTAAAGGGGATGAATAACTCTGAAACTTCGATCATTAAAAGTAATCTGACGTCAGTGGTCTCTCTTTCAGTACTGCCCAAGATCTTTCAAATTACCAAACTATGTCCGATTCTAAGCTTTCCTTCTTGGAGCCAAATTGATTTCCTCAATGACTGCATAAACGAACAAAAATGTCTCACTTTACCCCTTTATTTATTTTATCTTTGTTCAGGTTTCTGACAAAAAAATCAATAATGAAATTCAGTCTACACTCATCTAAGCTCCCACATGCTTTGAATAATAATTGCGGAGCAACGTTCTAATCAAGAAGATCCTCTTAAGACTTATTTAGGCCAGAAATTTTAATTTTAAATCTGACATTAGGTATGCAACTCTGTCCGCTAAAGGTGATAACACCAGAGAAAAAAAAGAATAGAGAAAAGGAAGAGAAAAGAAAAAGTCCTGACGGTCTGCTGTTTCTTTTGGGGTTTTTTTAAGACTTACTCTTTCAAGTCTAAATCAGTTGAGTTGCTGCCTTACAGTAAACATTGGGCAGTGGGGTAAACGGACTTTCATTGGAGTAGAAAGCCTTGAACACATATTAGACATTATTGATCACTTCCAACTACAGTGAAAATTATTCTTGAAGAGTAAAAATGGCACGGCAGAAGATTTGTGAGTGTGGGTTGGAAACGCTGCCAAGAAACACACAGAGAGAGAGAGAGAGAGAGAGACGGCCGAGGCGCCTCTGTCTGATTCGGCCATTCCTCTTGTGTGCCCGTCTTTCGGTGCGTGACAAGTCGTCTCGAGGGGTGAGGAGCTCCACCTTGGCAGCCTCTGGTGATCCATGGGTCAACCTATTAAAACACTGACACACATCTAGGATCAAACGCGTACGCGCACACACACACACACGCACACACACTACCATAATAGATTTAGCGGTTTATTCGCTGGGACTCCACAGTGGGCCTAAGGTGATTTATCACTTTCCTCAACAACACACACAAATCTGCCTGTGTATGCACATAAAAATGCACAAACACGCACTCTTCTGGATACATGTCTTCGGACAACCCGCTTTTGTGTACCAACGGAGCCCCTTCGGAAAAAGGAAAAGAAAAAAAAAAAGGCAAACGGACAACCTTTATCTTAAATTTCGCTTCTGAAACACCTGCTTCGAGTTGTCCCCGCTCTCCCTCCTTGATTTAAATTACATGCTGTTTATCTGTTTGACTGGGTGGAATTGAGCAAATGGACTCAAATAAAAGCCCCTGAGCCACAGTAATGCAGCGGCGGGCTTACAAAAGGACCAGCCAGCCACCCCGGCAATATTTGTTAGCCGTAAAATGAAACAACACGACATAAAATGAATCTCACAGTCATGCCGCCGAGGAGTGATTTGAATACAAATCTACAGTAATGACAGCACAAGTGGCAGAGCGGCTATCCATCAGCGTGGCTGTGGCGGTGACGTCTGAAGTCTCATTTGGATCGTGTTGGGCGTTCAGTGAAGACCGCTCTCTCTCCCCCCCATCTCTGCTCTACCTCCTGGTTAATGGGCTTATTTGTCATATTTCTTTGGTTTTCTGCCAGGAGCACAAACCTGGGGGGGATCAGTGTTTTGGGGTTGTGTTTAACAGAACAATCATAGGGGCCGATGAGGAGTGAGAGGGTGTGTGGGGGGGAACGGGGTTCATCTCTGATGATTATGCAGCCTCTCTTCCCTGTAGGCATGCTGCTGACCCAGACTGAATTGATTAAATATGCCTGCTATGATTTTCAGCATGGCCCAGACATAATCGCTTTGGAATGCCAATAGCATCTCTTCGTCTAGGTCGTTTTTCTTGACCCGAAGTGAGCAGACGCTGCCCAGGAAGCTGAGGTTACATCGATTTCTGTCCAGTAGGGGAGTTTTACTCAAAATGCCAAATGAGCTGTTGAGAAACATTTTTTTGATTTGCGAGTAAGGCTGCATGCAAGTCTATACTTATGGTGTCACTGATTATTGCTGATTGGGGGTCACGAGTGGTAGTTTGGCCTCGCCGCGACTGTGTGAGAAGATACGGCTGTTATTAACTTTTGCAGCATGAAAAATGAACCCTAAAGCCTAATAGCTGGTTGTGTCGTACTCGGCTGCAACAACTGCTATCAAGGCATTTTACAATTACTCCCAATGAATCCCTATGGATGAACTGACCACTCTTTGCGAAACCGTTTCAGTTTAGCTCCTTTGGAGGATTTTCAGATGCTTTGAACTGAATCAAAGCATCTGAATCCTATTTTAATCCAGACTGTGATGAGGCCACTCAAATCCTTCATTTTAGTCTTTAGATTCATTATTTGAGTCTTTTTGACTATGGCTAATTGTCCTTCTAAATAGTTTAAGGTCACAAATTCACAATGTTCTGCTAAAGAGCAAAACTAATGACTCCTTAAGTCAAATTGTACAGGATACTCCAACAGCAGACCACTGCTCTACTATCATTATGTTCCTTTTCTGAAAAGCTGCTGTAGTTTTATGCCAGATGTTACGTGAGCCACAACTTTTGTTTTATGAATATTTTCTTAACTATCTCTATGTTAATTAATTAATCCTTTTTTATGTTAGTTTTGGTAAATACTCAGTGACCTTGGAGTATTTTAAATAGACCATCCATTTCTGGGAAGGTCCATCACTGTATCATGATTAATCTGTTTTTGGATAAAGGCTGTTGCTGTGCTTCACCTCAGTGCAAATGCTTTGAAACTTCTGGACACACAAATTTCTGATCTGTCCTTAAATCTCTTTAGGTCAGGGCACAACATGTTGCTTTATGCGCTCTTGTTGCCTACTTTGTTATCAGAGAGGCTTTACTTAGACACTTTGCAATTATGTCAAAGAGGCAAGGTGTATGTTTACATATTGCTAGATTGCTTTGGGCTGCTATTTTGCCTTAATGAATTAAATCCTCCTTTGAAAATTGCTTTTCTGCATTTACTCGGGTCATTTCTGGTGTTCAAATTTTAATTTGACAACCTGAAACCTTTAAGAGTCACACAAAAGCAAAACCAAAAGAAATCTGTGAAGGGGCGTAAATTACAGCAGTTTATGTCCATGAAACATTGTTTAGTAAGCAGAAAACTCTGAAATTGTTTTGCTGGGTTTGAAATGCAGCATTTTGTAAGATTATCCTAGACAAAATACACCATTTGACTGTGCTTACTATTCATGCTGAAACATTAAAAAAAAAAAGATTTAATTTTGTTGCTGAGATCCAAATAGTTTTGCTTCATAGAAAAACATTCATTTCGTTGATAGGATGATTCAAGGTTGTCATTCCCCCCCCCATTCCAGAGAGCTGGTCATTAGAGACTGGAGTGGGAACAGCCAGGGCTGCAGCCCAGCTTTGTGGAGGCTGAAGGACATGGCAACATAACTCAATAGAAACTTTACAACATCAGCAGCAAACGTCCCAATTTTAAACAAAGGTTCCAACTGAGGCACTGATACAGTAGAGGACAGAAATAAAGAGTGAAAGATGAAATCATTTCAACTTTTTTGTGGATTTAGCTTCATTACTGCAGCACAGCTAAATGCAGTAGGACGTTCTAAAAGCAAGCAATTAAAACTTTTTTTTTTTTTGGCTATTATGTGGGACAGGGAAGGGTGATATAACCCGAAGAAAATCCCCAGAAGCAAAGGAAATAAATCCCAGGCAATGGGGCCTAGCTTGACAAAACTGTTAACCTATTTTCTGGTTTGATCACAGCAGGAAGTAAATAAAATCTTAAAATAAAAACTAGGAAACAACTGTCCAAAAGAACGTTGGAACCCAAATTTCCAATCCATCTTTCTTTTGTTTTTGCTTTCCTAACCAACACACCATCCTCCCTGCTCTTACACTGCTCCAAAATCACAACAGAACTTTCATCTGCAATAACAAATTGGGCGAGCACTGGCAATGGCCAGAACATAAATCAACGACTAAGTTGAGTGCTGGGTCAGCTTCCTTTTCTACCACGGTAATGCTCCTCCCCTTTTATGTTCACAATATCCTAATGGTTCATCCAGGGAATTACTTCCCATTCCTTAGAAGGCGAGTTCATTTCTTAAATGTGACTCGTGAGTCTCTTCTCCACAGTTCCTCTCAAAAGACCGACATGGAATCGTTCCCTTCTTAGAGGAAGATGTGTTGAAATCTTGTGTAGGAGTTCAGTCGTAGGTTGAATAGTGATTTGGAATATTGACCTCATCTGAAAACAAATAGGAAAGTACCGATCTACCATCTGTAGGATACAGATGGTAGATTTTTTTTTTACACTTCAAATTAGAGTTAAATCCATTTAGGATCCAGTAACTCATGGATTTTTTTTTTAGAATCTAATTTATAAATTAACTCATTAAGTCTTAAAACACAGAAATAAATTCTGTGTTTTATAATCTTATAGCTAATGGAACTTGAAGTGAAGTTTCATGCATTTTTATGCATGACTAATAAAAACATTTTCAGGTACAAAAATGCGGGCTTGGTGAAAAGCATGTTGTGAGACACTGCAGTACATACTGTACGTGGTTGTGGCTCCTTTTGCTTGATTACAATGGCATTGTGGTGCAGCATGGAGGCAAACAGCTTGTGGCTATCCTGTACAAATCCAAGTCGCCCCTTAGCTCATCCGGTTTGTTGGCTCTGGTGTCTGTTAAATAGCCCTCAGATTTTCTGTGGGATTTAGGTCAGGCCAGTTTGCTGGCCAGTCACGCGCTGTGATATTATGGTCATTAAGAGCAGGTTATCTGGTACTTTGGCCAGTGCGGGCAGGGGAGAGTGAAATGCTCTGGAATTTCCTGGTGGACTCGATTGGACTTAATGAAACACTCCTCAAATCGATGCCGACAGCGGCGTTGGATCCGGAGCCGTTTGGACGCGGCGCCTCGCCGCTGTTCTTCTTCCAGAGCCTGTGACCTTAATTTCCCCAACTATGATGCAAAAATTACTGTCATCTGAAATGAAATGAGGACTTTGGATCGTTGAAAGACTGTCGGGTTTGGCAGAAGCAGTCCAAGTCATGGATACATCTGTTTGATGGCTCTTAAATCGTTGACTGATCTACACCTTGTGAATCTCCACAGAACTGGTTTTGTTCCACAATCCTCTCAAGGCTGTACTTAGCTCTGTTTTTATCCATTTTCCCTCAAATGTTGCATAATTTGTGTTTGAATACAGCCGTCTAAATAGCCAGCTACTGTAGCAGTTATGTTTTTTGGCTTGGGCACATTTTTGGAGTGCGGCAGTGACTGTCTGATGCACAACTGTGAAGTCAGCAATCTGTTCCATATTAGAGTAAGGCAGGGCAAGTTTATGTTTTTTTGTAGCTATTTCTGTATAGAAGGGGATCCAAAGTGCTTCGGACAAAATCAAATTAAAAACATTAGCATAACAAAAATCTTTCAAGCTTTTACAACCCATTGCAAAAAAAAAAAAAAAAAAAAAAAAAAACTGAAACCAATGATGAAACCCAAGCTTTTTCTTCAATCAGTGCTAAGACAAACAATTTGGATTAGATTCCTCGATAGAAGCAGTTGTAAGCAATGTTTGCAGACTTGATTTAACATTTTCTGCACATCTCAGGTTTATAGGAAGTTTGTTTAAAGATGAGGAATGTAGAAAAGTAAATGCAGCCTCACGTTGTTTAGCTGTGATCCAGGCAACACCAAGCAAGCAGGTGACTGAAAACCTGAGGGGTCGACACGACAAGCAACTCCAATGCATCTTAGTCCAACAGCCATTAGAGCTCCATCGACCAAGAGCAGAATTGTGAAGTTTATTCTTTGAAAAACAGGCAGCTAGTGTAGTAATTAAAAAATATAATAAAAATGGCCGTAACATGATGCATTTTTCTGATTTTAGTTACAACTTTTGATCATTTTTTACCAGTAAAAAACAAAGTTGCAGAAACCTAACCATCGAATAATAATAACAATGCACCAGTTTTGTTTTAACAGGAAACCCTTTATTCCGCTATTGCTTTAAAGATCATTTTAAGTTGATCTCATAAAAAACTATGGTTGCCAAAATTTACACCCGAGTCCAAAACAAACAAAAACAGCATTTCTCATATACCTTGATACCTTGTTTTTTTTTTTTTTTTTTATTATTATTTCCGTTTATAGTTCAAGCGTATCCAAGGTTTGCTTTCAAAGTTAACTGCCAAATGTTTTGTGTACATATCCAGACCAACGTCCCTATATTAAAATGTTACAGAATATTAAAACGTGGTTTATTTTAACGATGACTGAACATAGTTTGCTTTCATATGCCTATTGGAATTACTATTTAAAACGCAAACTGATTAAAAAAAAAATAAAAATACCATCCCTCATGTATTAAAAACATGCAATAAATACGAAAACCCACAGTTGACTGAATTATAACAAAACACTTCACACAGTTGAATGACAACTGTAATCAAGTCTTTTATTGAAGCTAAATACATCTCCCAGTTATGTGGCAGCAGAGATGGCAGAATCATATTTTCAACAGGTTATGATGAACCGTTCCCTCAGATGAGTTTTGAACCAGAAACTATTTATGCCACACTCCATATTATGTTTGCCGATTGTAATATATTCACTTTTAATGCATTTGCAATTTAATGAATTCAGCACATTTATGAAACGCTCTCTGCTCTAATGCACCTAGATAACACAATCTATATAAGTAGATTAAAGGAAAAAAAAAAAGTTCCATCCATCTCCGAGACAAAAATAATGTTTTTTTTTTAAGCTTACAGTAACTCTTAACATGACATTTTGTTTTTTTCTGATCTCTATGCAACGATTTTATCTTGTGTTTTATAATGATTATTATTATTATTATTATTATTATTATTATTATTATTCAGTGCTCAAATGGGTAATTTATAATCAGAAAAGAAAAGGAAAATGAAGTGGCAGCAGAGTTTGCAAAACACTGCAGAGGAGCGTCTGTAAAATAAAGCTGGAGCTTTTTTGGACATTGACAAGGTTGGACTGAGGCATAGAAATTAGATTTTTGATTTGATTTTATATCTAAGAAATTAGATTTTTTTTTAAATCTATTGTAATAAATAGGGATGCATAAGTGATTGATGAGCATATGCATCCTGTAACACAGACACTTCTAACAATACTTCTTCAATCTCAAGTTTATCAGCATTTGTGACTAGATATTGCATAAAGAACATCGACATTTTGTGTTTTATCAAAACCTTTGTGTGGAAAGTGGCGTATAAACGTTTCAGGCCCCATGACACCCCTGAAGGTTACTGTGGAAAAGAAGATTATTCAGAAAAATCAAGAAAATTGTGGACCATACTGAGCACCCTGAGACTGTTTTACAACAGAATCAGAGGTGACCTGCAATAATACAGACTGCTACAGGATACCATTCCTGCCCACAGCCATGAGCATCTATAGCAACTCTTAAGATAAGATAATAGTAGTTAAAAACATCATTTCATTTCCCTTTGGGATTACTAAAGTGTTTCTGAGCGGAATTGAATGTCGGAAGGAGAAAGCAATTTTGCTTTTGTTCTACGCGAGTGTGAAAACGACGACGGAGTTTTAAGCTGAAAATATGAACATTTCAGAGAGTTCTGTCTGGACTGCATCACAAAGGCTGGGCAGACTGTTTTGAGTTCTATTGATCGTACATCAAAATATTTGCAAGGAGTCAAAGATGTCTGGGCAGTGTTTTCTCTAAGCTTGTCCAAACTGTTTCTGCTTGGAGAGCCAAGAGTGCAGACTGTGTAGGCGAGAATGTACTCTCCCGTCAAGTCCTCGCATCGGCTCGATCCAAACAGATTAAATGCCGCTTTCTGTAACCTGGACACACACACACACACACACACGCACACACACACACACATGCACGTACGTTAAAAACAAATCACACCGGAGCACCTGCCCGGCCGTGATTTGTTTTCAGACGCCGGTCAAACAGATCCATTTGTCTGGGCCCTTCCAGCAGCAGGACAGCTTAGTCTCCACTGCTCATAAAAACGCCAGCTGAATTTACATCAGGCGGGTTCGGGCGTAAATCCTGCGTCAGTTCTGCGGCCTGACGGGAAGACATGATGGGCCCCCCCTCGATGCTCAGAGGTGAGCAACATGAAATCCAATGAAGCAGCAGAGGTAATGAAACTGATATTAGCCTGGTTAACCTTTCGCCGGGGAGCAGCACCCTGCAGCTGCCTCCTGTGGGCACGGTGAAAAGGTTTAGGAGTCAGGAAATGATGCATGCGCTTATTAGAGGGCAGCGGGGGGTGGGGGGGTGGGGCGATCATGGAATCAAAAGAGGATAAGACGAACTGCAAAAACTAAAGTATTTTTTGTCTAGTTTCTAGTGTGAATATCTTAGTTCACTTAAGACAAAGATTCAATAATTCCTCAATATTTATGAAAAGAAGTGCTAGTTCCATTGGCAGGATTTGTCCACTTACACCAAGACATTTTTTTCTACAAGTTTAAAAATCTGCCAGTAGATAAAGTACTTTATTAATATTAAGGAATTACTGACTTAAAACATGCTTCTGTTTGGTGCTGAAAAGTTCACATTATCGTACTAGAATGCAAAAAAATAAAAATAAAAATACTTGGTATAATTTTGTGTTTTTGTAGTTTCATTACATTCTTCCCATCAAATCATAACATGACATCTTTGGTTCTGGGTAATATCTGTTACTGACAGCTGAGGATCTTCGTCTGCTTCCACAGAGAAGTCTTCAAGAATCCTCCTATTAGAGAAACATCCACAAACACAACCGTTAAGTTCCTCTTTGAGAAACTTTTCTATATCAAAGCCACTTTGTCCTGCTGCATTTAAACAGCATTCAACATGAGAACAAAATGAAACTATTGTCAAGGAATGATGAGTTTTACTGATGCAGCAAATGAGATAATTGCTTTAAAAGCTGCATGACTGATGTGGATCTCTACAGCTGCCAGCTAGCAGTTGTAACATCAGCTGTGTCACCGTCTCTTTAAGAAGGTCACAGCAGAACGTAGAGCTTGCACACTGTAGTTTAGGAGTCATAAGTGTGCAAAATAATAAAAACTCTGTAGTTAAATTTAATCTTAGAATGTCATTATCTTTTACTGAAACTATTAGGAAGGTGGGACTTTAAAAGGGTGCAGTAGTATGTAAAGATTGAGCTTTATATCATGTTATAATGTTATTCCCTCATCAAAAACACACCTGAAGTGTTGCTTCAATTCTTGCATGTTTGAAAAATCCTTTAATCTCCCAAGGCAACCATTCAGATGTGCAAAACGCTTGGGGCTACCGAGCGCCGCTTCCCAAGACGAAGCTCCTTCTTGGAGCTGCGGTTTCCAAGCCTCCCAGATCAGCCCTCCTCCCCTGGCAGTCATCCACTTGACTCCCACAAACTAGCCAGCAGCAATTTGCAAACACCCGGTGGAACTGAACATCTGCTGAGCTCATCACACGAGCTACACCTCTGTGCAAAGCTGATTAAAACGTTAAAGGGTTAATAGAGGAGCGCTGTTGTCACGACTTCCTGACGGCGGAGGGCCAAAAAGAGTAGATGTTTTTAAAGAGACAGAAGCCCAATTTCAAGGCGTTAAATTACATAATGAAATTACTTTATACATAGCATTTTTATAACTGAAGGCAACAGTTACAGTAGTGTGCAGTAAAATGACATAAAATGGAAAACACTGCCGCTTTAAAAACCCGACGAGCAAAAACGATTTTGGATACAGAAGGTAGTGGGTGGCATTGAAACTGGTATTTTTAAGGAGAGTTTGGTTCAGATGAGTTTGGACCCTTCAGAAACTCCAGACACCTCATCGTATGGCATCTCAGCTGAGTCTTTAGGAAGGTATAAAAGCAGGGAGAATAAAAGGCTACTGTATTACATTTATATGCACCCTTCCCCTCCTGTCTCAGTGTGACAAGCACTTTACTCCTCACTTTCATCATTATCTCGCAGCAATCCCTCAAAGATTGAGCGTGGTCTCATTCCACGTTTTGCGAAATGTATTTAAAAAAATACTGCTGGGGACGAGTGATGAAAGGAAAGCTAAAGATTTGTGCAAATGAATAGTTATGTCATTATCTACCCATTTCACTCCGTCCCTGCTGTGAAATCCATCTTGATAATCCATCGTTGTGTCCTTGCTCCGATCTGTGAAGCAGATTTGGTAATCAGCGGGGGGTCACCAGCCTCGGGGGCTCTCCTTCCTCATTACAGTTCAGTCTGGTGAGGTGTCCTGGAGGCGCCGGGGTTGAACTGCGGCAGAATCCCACAGAGGAGCTTTGTTCAAACAGCGTTGCGCTGTATTACCCAACTTAATGGAGACTCCATTTCGAGCTCAACCCTCGGCAGCTCGTGTATTTACGGCGGGGTGATCCGATTTCAATGTCACGTGAAGAGCGACACACCCGGGTGGAAATGGGTTAGTGGGGGAAAATTGAACTTGGAAAAGTTGGAAAATTAGATCTCGGAATGTGTAAGGATGTGGAAGAATGGTTATACGACTCCAGCAGAAGCAGAGAGCAACCAACCGATTTATGAGGCCTTTTTAACTGCTGACACTATCGAAGGTCATCCAAACAGGGACGTTTTAAAAAGGGGGGCAAAGTTGTGATCATAATTCAGTCTTTAAAATGATCAGACCAGATATGAAATATAATTCCCAGAAGTCCCAGGGGCATGTCTGCAAATGAAGTATGGTTGAAATTTGGTAAGGAATGGTTCGTTTTTAGTCTATTATAAGTTTAACGGCTTCAGCAGTTGAAGTTTCCACCAAATATTTTTTTGGGGACGTTCAGCTGCTGCTACAGATTTTCCAATTATATTTCATATGCTCCTTTTTTTTTTTTCCCCCCCAGAGAAACAGAAAACATGGATAAATGGATAAATGTTCAATGTGCAAAGCAGATCCTCCCCATCACTGAACAGTAATTGTATTTTATGAGATGGGAAAACCGTTCAGGAAGAAAGGCTGGGTGAGTAAATTAAACGGTTTCATGGGATCTGAATGGAAATGCTTTAATTCTTAGATTTCAGAAACTTGGATGTCATTTTTTTTATTCAACCCTTTTGTTTCGTTTTCTGAGTGTGCGTGTATTTTTTTCGAACTGTTGGCAGCCTCTGAATCCTTCGGGCTCTACTATGGACCCAAATTATCTGAACGCCACATTTTGAGCTGGATCCGAAGCTTTTTCAATTGATTTATCAAACATATGAAAGATACAAAAACTGAAGTTTCCAATAAAGAACAGACTGTGGTGAGTATTAGGGTTCTATCTACTATTCTATCTACCAGTAAGAGTCCTTTGGTGAGATTTTATAGTAATGGTTTTAAAATATAAAGAAACAGATATAGAACTCCTCCATATAGAAAAATACTTTGATTAATGGAAACAATGTTTTCTATTTCTTTTAGTTATTTAGAACAAACCGAGTCAGTCAGGCATTTCATATACTTACTACATAAAAAAACTAGATATTTACAGATGGACATCAAAAGAAATGCAACTTTATTCACAAGTTGTAAGATCAATTAAAAATCACTTGGCTAAAACAACAGGTCATTTAAGCCATTTCTTTTAACAGATGTAAACAAAAGTGGAAGATCAGCTGGTTTCCACCTGGTAAAGCAACATTTAAAAGCAAAGTTTCATTGAGGGCTCCAAGAGTTTGTGCAACATAATTGCAAAGAACAAAGCAATTGTTCTTTGCAATTGAAAAATTGAGAAAGACAGTCTTGCCTAAATGCTTAGGTAAAAGGCAACTTAACTTCTCTCGATGCCTCAAGAAAGCTTCTTAAGAAAAAACATTTGAACTGAAGCGTACCGAAGAAGTCTATTTGATGAGAAGCAAGACATCTTGAAATGACAAAAATCCTCCTCAGCATTCAGGACCGTCATGTTCTGCATGGCAGACCTACACCAGAATGATATCTGACTCAGTCGAGTCAGTAATCTCGACTGAGTGACAATGGACATCACACACTGATCTATAAACTGAGATACCAGGAGCATACTAAATAAGAACTTATTTTTACAAAATCCAGAGACGTGTGGAAACTTGGAAAGAAAAAGAAATGCAATTTTATCTGCTCGAAGTCTAAAGACGGCCTTTTAGCACTGGCTTCTACCATGTCTGGAGGAAGGGGTGGTGCATGGAGACCGTTCTGTGACTCTTCACCCACACAAGCCGCTTCTCGTTTCTAACCGTCTCTGCTTTTACATTATGAATGCTCTTCAGTTGCCAAATGGGATTCAAATGGACTTCATCTGGCAATTGCACCTTTTCTGACACCGGTGTCTCGTTTGAGGTGTGCTACGTTTGATTATCTAATGGATTCAATGGAGCAGGATGAACTTACAATGTGAGGACGCTTCAATACTACGCTGAGTAATGCTGTGACAGCTTTAAAGCTGAACATATCAGTGTTGGGAATCAATACAACAGTTTATGAACCTTTCTAAATTGTTGACAAGAATGAGTGCATGCCATATCAATAACGTAGGTCAGTGATGTTCATAAGAGCTTTCCATCTACATTAAAGACATTTCCAGGTTCACCTTGTAAAATGACTTCCGTCACTCTTTCAGTAGTCAGCGTAATGAGGATTTTTACACTGGACACCTTTGGCTGGTAATTGCCATGCTGAGGATCATGCTACCTCTGAGTGGCACCTGATTTATAAGGAGGGTTTTGTTACTGTCACATGTACAAAACTAACTGAGGCATAAAGAGTCTGCAGTTGTTAAAAGTATGGTGGGGAAACTAAAAAGTAAAGGTAAATATATCCAAAGATTCCTCTCTTAAACAATGTGAGCAACTAGATATAACATTTAAAGCAACGATATGCATCCAAGATGTCATGTCTGCAACACAGAAGCACAAAAGTCCAATTTAGGTTTTCTCAGGTCTTGCTTTCCATCCATCCATCCATCCATCCATCGGTTGAGTCAATTACACAGACAAAGTCTCAGATTTTCTGCCCCTTTTGTTTTCAGCGTGGGTCTCTAGTTTTCTTCTGTCAAAGCTCCTTCACAGTTTGAGGGCAACATTTGCTCCCTGCCAATATTTGTCTCTTTGTAGGCGTCTTCAAGTCTTTAGATGTTTTACTAAAGACAACTTAAAAGCTCATTCTCCAACTCTGTCAGAACTTTGAATCGATGATGCTGCTTTCACTTTCTAATCCAATGATGATTTGGCTGGTTTGACTGATTAACTTGTGGGAGGTTTAGGCGACTTAAAGGTGTGGCTGTTCATGAAGACATCTCATTAACAAAAGGATTCATCTTGGCTATGAACTCTAAATGCTCTTGCGACATTTTTTTCACCTAAAAATGGCCTGAGTTGAAATTGGAGTCTTTATACCAGACCAACCAAAATAAATTAATTTCAAAACAGTTATTTAAGCAGTGCTTACAAATATCATTTGATTTTCTTTGCATTAGGATAAATATTTAACTTAAATATCTTTTAATCTTGTTCTGAAATCCACTATTTTTTTTGTTGAACTACATTTTACATGAAGTCATGATTTATGAAAGGAGGAACTACTACTCTACTACTCCCAAGAGACACGCTTTTTTTTAATTTTTTTTTTAATTGTCCTGCACTTCAGTCATGTTGCAAGAAATACAGTTCATGAATGAAACAACAAACGCAGTGGAGGCTGATGCTCCAGCCAAGCAACCATTGGAAAGCTGGAGCGAAAAGAAATAAATCTACCAGCACAGATTTTACTTCAGCATTAGTATATACTGTTAATCTTACAACAATTCAGCTTATTGTGCATCACGTGCAACTTTTTTCATGTGCTATGACAGCTATTAAAAAAAAAAAAAAATTAAAATTGACTAAATTATCCAAATGGAGTCCTTGAAGCACTCTACAAACCAGCAGCCCAGAAAAATGTGTCACAGTCATAGCCACTAAAATATTTACTGGCAGTATTTCCTAAAGGTCTCTGCAATTTTGGCTTGAGAGAGCTACACTTTAAGCTGATACTTTAGCTTTGGTCACAGAACACACATTAAGCATCTGAAAATGATGATTGCCAGGGCTGCTGAGATCACATCAGGCATTATTTTACATTTTGGAAATAATGAGAAACAGTTTTGTTCTAATGTTTGAAAAAAAAAAAACAACAAAAGTCCACACAGTCACCTCAGTTTTGATTTTAATTTTAAATGTATTTTATTACTGCAATTCATGAATATCCTTACAGTATTCATATTGTGAAGCATCCACATAATAGCATCGTAGGGTTTTCAAAATGTATTCTGTTATAATGAATCTTTTTGAGTTGGGTTGTTTCCTGATTGGGATGACTAAGTGCTACGGACTTTGAAAGCACAATGTCAGCTCAGCTGGACCAGCTGTGTGCGTGTCGGCAAGAAGGGGGTCAGGCTTAGCTAGCTTATCTGGCCCTTCAGTAGGACTGACATTTATCTCAACATTACACCCTATTGTGTGTAAATGGACTGACCAAATCGAGTTGAGCTATACTTAGTGGGCCCATCAAGTATTTAGACCATTTTGTACTTATATTGGGGTTAAATAATAATAATAATAAAAAACACTTTCAAGACTTTTACTATGTTGTGTGTCCCTTTTACTACTTAGTACCTCACACCATCCCTAACTGTATTTCCTATCTACATCACATAATTACAACTTAAAAAAATAGTCAAATACACAGCTAACATTACTTAGCAACTTAGAAGCATTGAAACCATAGCTCAATATCAAAATAGTTTTTCCCTTGTTTGCTGGTCAGTGGCAGTAGAGTTAATGAGGCACATAAATATGGTGAAGTAATCAAAGCCAATTTCTTTAGCTCATCCCCTTCGTTTTTTAAATATGAAGCAATATGATTGATATCCTATTCAGCCTGTAAGTATTCATATTCCATCATGTATTTCCTTTGCAAGATACTTTATTTGTGCAAAAATGCTGGTGTAAAAGTCGTGGACCAATTTTACTTGGAAACAATTTTGCAACATCCTAGCCAACTTAACCCTATAATCTAAGAAAGTGATTACACATTGCATTTTAAATCTATAACTTTTGCATTCTTTTCGATCTGTTCGACTAGAACCGGCACTCCTATTTCAAACTATAGACCAGCCAGGATGACACTCAGAAGTGGCCAGTGGTTTACAGAAAAGAGAAAAAAATGATACCAAAACATCACAAACTCCATAAAGTTCTACGTAAGATTAATCTATCAGAAAAAATGATGCTGAGCAATATTAGCATGTCATAGGTCTAACTTGACAATGCATTTTGTGTGAATGGATACTGGTAGGCTAGTCATAAGGGATGCGTAGCAACACAGCTTCAGGTAGATCCTGAGCATGTGGATGTCATTCATAATACCAACATGTTTCAAAGAGTTGCTGGTGATCATCAGTCATTAGGATGTCTAAAAAAATGTGTTAATTTCAGTAATTCTTTCTTTCAAATGCGACTTGATTATCAATGTTTAATTCAAATCATTACATTTATGCAGTGTCAGTTCCCAACAAACCAAATCTCAAGACACTTCTCAAGACAAAAAACAAAAAACAAAAAGACATTTGCATACAAGCAATAAATTGTCAGTTCAGTCCAATCATCCAGAAAAAGTACATTACAAACATTTCAATTAAGAATTTATTATAACACTGCTGTGAAACTCAGTTTACAATACCAATGTGTGAAATAACTTTTCATCTAAAAGGAAAACACAAAAACAGATTTATTATGATGATCCAATGGGGCTTTGCTTAATTTATCACTGAAAACTATCATGTTTGTGCAAAACTGGTGAAACATAATAACCGAATAAAATGTTGCTTTTAATTAAGATCAAGTCCTGCATGCTTTTGTTGTTCACTAAACACCTGAAGTGCTTAGTGATATGGTTGGTTGGACACCAACCACCACTGATTTCTCTGTCGGAAGCCTTCACAGGGTCTCAATGCAAGCTTGAATGACTTCAAATGTCCTTCGTCTTCCTCTTGCTTGGCACTTAAAATGCACTCTGCGGTTCTGCCTTCATAAGCAGGATGAAGGAAGTGGCAAGCCTGGGGATGCTGCTTAATCTCAGTATCTCACGGAGCACGCTAGTCAATGCAACACAAGTCCCTGATATAGTATTCAGCTTCTGCATTCTGCTGACACAACCCTGCAGATCCTCGAGGACAAAAGCAAGTTTTATCAGCGACGACTACCGCTGTGGTGATTGTTTCATTCACCAGTGCAGATAGACGAAAACTATTTCAGACACAAAGCTGAATGTTCATAAACGGCCGTGTGAAGAACAAAACGTACCGCGGCTGCAGTTAATCTGTCTAAACTGTAAAGTTTGATTAATAAAACGTAACCAGGGCTTAACTTAAGCAGAAGCCTTGTAAGTGTTCACTTACAAAAGAGTGGATGAACAGATGTTATGTGCACAGTGTACTTTGACTCTCCCGAATGCCACTTGGAAAAGGAAAAAAAAAAGAAACATTGCAGAGCCGCTGACAGAGCAGTATATAAGCAGAGCGGGTCGTGAAGGGGAACCAGATGTAATCTTGTGGTTTTTTTCTCCTGTAATCTTCTTTGTACTGCGCCAGGCTCAGATGAACGTGCATTATTTGACTGGTATCAGTTTATAATCCCTTCAGTCTAACGTATCACTATCATTAAAGGCGGTACTCTTTGGCGAGGATATTCATACTTCGGCTTTTGGAGAGATCGTCTTTTTCAGACTTTAATATGTGGGGAGCCTCGCGAGCGTGCTCGGGCTGAATGCTGATACGCATTTGGGTCAAATGCTAACAGCTGAGAGACCGTGATGGTTTGGCAGATGGAATTCACACTGAAGATAAATAACAAGCACAGCATCTCTGGGTGAAGAATGAATAATTAGGACAGACAGATAGGGTGAGCTGTGAATAGAAACAGTGTTTCTGATGATAACGTAACTGGCTTAGACTTGCAGCCAGCAGAAGATGCATTGCTTTTCAAGTAACTAAAACAACTCAATTGTTTTTGATCATTTTGCTTATATGAGGAGAGGACATTATTCTTCCATTCACAGTTCCTTAACAATCCAAGTATCTTCAAATCGATGTAGATATCTCACAAGAATCTCTGAAAAATTCACTCACAAAAAGAAACACAAACCCTCCCCACACACTTATTAATAGTTTCTAATCATTTTATAATACTCCCTCGATTACATTTTTTTTTCAAGTTTTCAAGATTTTTTTCAAGTCATTGGTCACTTTTGCATGTTGTTGGAAGGCAACTGCTAATGTAACTTTCTCTGTGGCGTCTGCATGCTCTACCCATCCGTATTTGGTTTTCTCTATGTAGTCTAGTTTCCACTAAGAGTGCAAACTCATCTTGTTGGGCCAAGCATACCAAGTTAGATATCCAAATGTTTGACTGCCTGAGTAAATGTTTGATTAATTGTCAGCCACACTGATCAGCTGCCATTTGCTGATGTAACCATCAGTCCCTGAACTTACAAGTCAATTGTCTTCCACTGTTGAACTTCCCAATTGAATCAATTGAAGGAAATTGTTAAGATTAGGCATGCATCGGGTCTGGCATTTGGATATTTTTTTTATATTACTATTCTTATTGGGTCATTTTTGCTAATCTTCACTGTTTGATTTTGCAACCTTTGTTACAAAAACAAAACTCTTGGCAAAAAAGTTCAAGAAAATTTCAGAGAGATGTTTGATCTGCATCAGTCTCTAATAAATCAACCACCTGAAGGATCTACTTATGTGTGTTAACATTCACAAACATGACATTGGAGCAAGTAAAGGCAGCGCACTTGGCTAATTACAAACTTGGCTTCACCTGAAAACGAGTGTGGTGCCTAGAATTTGTCATTGGTTTGTCTTTAGGCATCTTAAGTTGATTTACCACAGCAGTTATCCTTACAGCCTGAGAGTTTCCCTTATGCCGGTTATTGAGAACAAGGAGATCTTGCAGAAAGCCTACAACAAGCTGAAAACTTAAGAGCAGAGAACAGTAAGTCCCAACATTTGAAAGAGGAACCTGTCTTTGGAATTTAATGTTTTTTTTTATTATTATTATTATTTTTCTGGGGTTCTGGATTTGTGTGCACTGATTTTCTAAATTGTCTCTGAGGACAGTGTATTGTTTGAGTCTAGTCTTAGTTGTATCATACAACACAACATTATCATATACCGGCATATCCAATGAGCAGCAACAGTATCACTTTAGGCAACATCTTCAAGCAGCTCTGCTATAACCGTTTTGCAACCACAGACGGTACGTTCGTGGATAAGTAAAAGTTATGCAGTAACATTTTGAGGAATATTGCAGCCGTCTATTGCCATGCTTCTACCACACCATTTTTTCTAAGTGTTTAGAAATGAGGTTGCAAAAAAAAAATAAAAAAATCTAAAAACAAAGTTGACTTCAGACCAGACAAATGTTTTTAAGCTTCCGCTCAACCAAGATTGACCACAACATTCTGCCTCATGCAATACAGCAACATCATCTCGGCATCTGTGTCTGTAATCTTAGGGGAGGTGCTGAAGTCTTTATTGCACCATATGCAACGTCTTAATGAATACACGCAGGCTGTCAACAACAAAAGAGGGGAAAGCTGCTTTAGCAAAGTGCCATAAGGGATGTCACGGACTGATGACATTTATGTGCAACACAAAGGAGGGAGCATTGTCCTGCCAACGTTGCAGGACACTCAATTGGATTATTTGTGGCATCATGGCGTGAGGAGGAAGCCATGAAACTTTACATCACATACAGAGGATCATGAAGACGGCATGCGCCACCGACAGGTCTGGCCTTCACTAGGACGTTACCGAGACATCCACAGATAGTACATCTGTCTGTGCACTTCCTATGTAATGTCGAGTTCCTCTATGAGTTATATAAGCAGTCCATTATGCATCCTTTCATCCTCCTTCTCACCCGAGTTAAGTTTGTGTGGCATTGGCTTAGTCATCAACCCCAATGCAATGCAGAACTTTCCAATTACATGAGTCGATTCTGAATGCTTGTTTACACCACAGCAATGACAGCATAGTAGATGCTTAATTGAAAAGAAAGTGCATTAAAAGCTCTCATTTGTGTAAAATTATATGCCTTACTAAGAAAAACCAACAAGTTTTTCTAGGAATGCTATATGACAGAATACCACAGTATAACATAAAGAAGGAAGCCACAACTCGCCTCCATAGTGGTGCAGTTCAATGTGCATTAAAAGTCGATGTGCAAGGCTCTTTTGTGCCCATCAGTATTAGAGGAGCAAGGAGAGAGTGTGCAGTACTTGAGAAACCTTTTATTGATGATATCTGAATTCTAAGCCAAATGGAAGATATGGGAAAAAAAAAAAGGATGTGTTTCAATAGGGATAAAGTGGAGGGGCCAAAGTAACCCACAGAGCGAACACATCTTAAGTGATCATAGGAGATGAAAATGAAACGGTGAGGAGAAAGTTTTCTGTCATTACGGGAAGCAGAAGCCACAGCAGCTGTGATTGACAGATTCACACCGACCCGTGCAATTGAAGGATTTGAAGGAGGTGAGGAGAGCGACTGCACCCATCATCACAGGGTTACGGCCAGCTGAGAGGAATGTTTTTTCAATTTCGCTTCTTTTCTTCCATTTTGCCTGCGCCTTTAAGATCCCCCTGCCCTCATTCCCTCCTTCCAAATTTCAGCTCTATTCATCCCTGGTGCTCTCTTTCTCTTAACCTCCACTCTGCTGCCTCTGCTTTCATCTCGGCGCTTGGTCCAACTCGGACTTGACTTCTCTCCCTCACAACCACCCTCCCCTCTCCTCGCTCTTCAAACCCTCGCAGTCCGTCTACCTGTTCTCTCATCTCCGTTCTTTCATCTTTCCTCCCCAACCTCCCTTTGCACTCTTTTTCCTCTGCTGACATTTCTTCAATTCTCCTCTTCTAACTGCGTCTTTCAAACCGTCTCCTTGTTTGAACTATAAAACTTTGCTTGTATTCTCCATCTATTGGTCATCTTCTTATGTCTCCAATTATCTGAACCCTTTGTCTCTTAACACCTTTGGCCTCTTCTCTTTTTTTCTTTTTGCTTTCCTTCTTTCGCTGTCAGTTGCCCGGCTTCCATTTTAAAGCATCATGCACCCACTTTAGTATGATTTCTCTGTAAAAAGGTTAGATGATTCCTCACACAATGTGTTGAAATAGATATAAAAAATGAATTAAAACCCAATTTGATGGTAGCAGATTATACATTCCTTGCAAAATATTAAAAGCATTTTTTTCACTATGATTTGCAGTAGAGGCAACATTCAAACAGGTCATATGTTGCTTGACTTTTACTTAACTTTAGTTTGCACATCATCATACTTGTAAGTGTTCCACTTCGAGAAGTTCAGCTAGGAGGTTCTGGATATGTAGTTTGGGTTTTAGTCATGCAACTACTCGGAAGCCTTCTGCTTACTGCTTTCATTTTACTTTTGTTGTCATTTTACATACATTTCTTTTATCAAGTGTCGTACAGCGCGCGTCCCTTTGCTACAGGATTCTCCATCCAACGTCCTCTAGAGTGCACAGAGTGAACACCCACCCCATCATCTGGTGCCATGATAATTCCTCTGAGTCTTTCCTTCAAAAGAAAAAGTTTGGACTGCTTTTATCCTGTCATGTATTCATCATAAGACATGTAGACATTCAATTTCCAAGCATGCTGCTCCTGGCAGTGTTTTTTTAGTGTGGGTCTGTGTTGGTCTACGGGATTTTTATTTTATTTTTTTTATTTTTTATTTTCTGAAAGGGGTGGGAATCATCATAGCAACCAGAGTCTTTATAATTTATAACTTTTCATTTATTACATTGTTTAGAAGACTTTTTTTCCCCATATAAATCAATCACTGCTGCTTCCCTATGTCTTGTAAAACGTTGGTATTTGTGTGACATCTCGTTACAACTTATTACATTGATCATTTTCTGAGAGGCTGCATTGGCACACCTTAAAGTTTCTTCTGATATGTTCTTGTCTCTCTACTTGTTTTAACTTTTATTTGCCCTACAATCTCTCCTTCCTCCTCCTCTCTCTCCCTGCTCCAAGTCATTGGAGGGTAAATAAAGGGGAGGTTATGAGAGCCTTCCTGTCTGAACCCTATCCATCACACCGCCACTTAATTCTAACAGCTGTCGCTGAGAGCATGTTGGTGTGCGTCCGAGTAAGAACATTTGTGTGGCTACAGGCCCCGAGTGTGTGTACGGATGGGATTTTTTTTTTTCCCTCCCAAATATGGCAGTGGTAATTGACAGAAGCTTTACAGAAATGTTAATGTGATGCCTGGGCATCAGCACACCATGTTTCTCTCCGCTCTGCTGAAACTGAATTATTTTCTGTGTGCGAGTTCTTTGGGGCATTTCTGACAGCAAGCAGGCTTTTCGCCTCAAAGCCTCTCCGAATGTGAACGAGCAGCATGTCAGACACACACTTATACAGAAGAGGACAAACCACTACAGCTACTGCTGCTCATACAAGACCGTTATGTTGCGAGACAAGAGGGGTGTCCATCAAGCTCCAAGAGCTGTCACATGCAGGACTTCTGAAACGGAGCTGCCTTCCGGTAGAGATGTTGCCCTAATGCAAAGTGCAAACTGTTCAACCAGTTTTCTGTATGCTGTATTTCTGGATATGTTTTCTCCCTTTTGCTTCTCCATTTCCCATTTCTCTCTTACTTCCTCTTATGACTTCTAAACCATTCTGGATTTTGCTTAAAAACTAAATGTTGAGTGGTAAGCAGCAGTGCACAGTGACTTCTGATGTGTACATAAAAATGTAAAAGATTCTAAAGATTTTGTTGACCTCTGAGGTGTCTCAGCCTTCTTTGACCATTTTGAATTATTTAGATTTTGCCTAAAGACAGTTTTACATCACAGCTGTAAGCTTGACACTGTTGTCCTGCACCAAAACGGTCCTGGGCTCTTTCTGCCTGCAGTGTGCTTGTTCTGAATAAATGGAATCTGATTAAGTCTTTATGTGCTCCAACTCCCCTGTTACAAACAAGAATAGCAGACATAGAAAATTCAATTCAGTATTAATCTATGTGATTTCCCTTAACAGTCACCCCTAAAATACTTATACTGCAGACAATGGGTCCATGAGGACACCTGCGTCTTCATGAGAGTTGAGTTTTGAATTTGCTCGTTTGTTTTGCATTTGGCCACTTTTAGCCGTCATTTTCTATTTCAGGTTGAAAATGAAGTCATGCGTCTCATAATTTGTTGCCAATTATGAAAGCACATTTTGCACAACATCATTACTCATTTACAAACATGGATGCTAGGCAAATTTACCAATTTGTAAATTATTTTTTTCATACAAGCAATTATATTAAAATGTCCAATTTTTTTGATTACTCTAATGGGCAGCACCAGGAAATGAAATCTCGCCTTAGTCTGATTATTCTGCATGATTTGGAAGAGTAATGGTTCTTATCCTGTAGAAGAAAAATAAGAATTACTATGATTATTCCTTCTGGCAAACTGGAAAAATATTGAAGCCGTTTGAGGACATGAATTTGTAGATTTGACTTTTTTTTTTTTTGGAAAACAGAAAATATCGGCCGTCAAGCCGGACTAAACTGCTGCCTCTCAGAGAACCTGAAAACCTACAAGAGCTTTCACAATTTACACTTAAAGTACAGCTGAAGAGATCCAGTGTTTTATCCCGACACCTCAACGCTAATAGTTTGGGAAGGTACATCTGTGTCCCAAATTGAAAAAAACGTATCACGGCAGAGTTTCAGTGGCGAAGCTAGTATTTTACTATGATAGGTGGCGGGACTTCCACTGGGGCCATATCTGTTTTGCTAGATGTTGGCTGCCCTTCAAAAAAAGTCTCATGTGTGCAATACCAGCTGTCAGAAAGCAGCCCTGTGCACTCTAAAGGCACTCACCTCGCCAGTGAGAGGCCCTTTCTCATCAGACCTGTCTGCAGCATAGTGGCTCCTGCAAATTTCAAAGTTGGATATTTTACCTGCGCAGCAGAGGCCGGCTTCAAAACAAACCAGCAATAGACAGTGGCTAATGGATATCCTTTTTCATCGCACAGATTTGCCAGCGACAAATGGAGCTTCGCCCTGCTGGTGTTTTCTCCGCTTCCTTAATTGGTCTTCGATCACCGATTGCCACCTGAAGACTATCTTGTTACCTCCTAGGCATATACAAAGCACTGGCCAATTAGCATCTTCCATTGATTGATAAAAAGTTTAGCTGGATAAGTAAAAGGGGAACGAGACAAAAACACTTCAGGGGATTTTTTTGTTCCTCTCTTCTTTTTACAACCCAGATTTTTGACTCTGCAGCTGGAATTCTGTAATTGGTGGTTGGTTATTGTCTCAGTGGGATGTGAAAAATGTTTTTTAATCACCTCACAAGCCTGCAGGAAACACCGCTGCTGCTCGTTTGCTGGTACAAAAAGTGGACATCAAACAAGAAATCCCGGGTAGGAAAACGGCAGATTAAACGGAATTCAAATGAGGAGCTGTGATAAAAATGCACTGATGCCTTTAAAAACAAATCAGATGCAGAGATGAACGATAAGGCCTGATAATTAGATCGACTGCTCACACTTATAAGATCAAGAGCGTGCCTCCATGCTTCGTTAAGACTTAAAGTGCAGCAATTTCCTATCATAATCTGGAGAGCGACCGACACGACGGCAGCGCTGCACATGGTTTCAGTGTGCGCGTGTTTTCAAAGACAACACTCAGAAGAATGACATAAAATGACATTTTTCTAAAAATTCGAAAAGCTATAGATATTTTTTTTTGTTAGAAAGTGTTGTGTTTTTTTCTCGTATTGCTTGCCTGTTGGGTACTGAGGAACATCAGAGCATCAGTACTGTGTCTGAATGCATCACGTCTGACACGAGGAACACTTGTTTCGTTTCGAAGTCGTCTTGTGTGTTATGTTATGTGACAGTTTTCAAAGTGTCACCTCAACGTTCATATGTAGCATTTCACCTCACGTTGCCGAAGGGCTAAAACAAAACATTCTGATCAGCCTTTTTATTCACAGAATATCTGAAATTACCAGTGTGTTTATACTGAATTGGTGTATGAAACAGTCAAATGCCACAAAAAATAAAAAAAATAAAAAATAATAATAATAAAAAATGGTTTTAGGGAAATTAAACTAACATGGTATGCACTGGAATATCAAAATTTGCTGACAACATAGAACAACCTAATACAATAAATTTAAACAAATATCTGTTGAGCAACGATAAAATACCTTTAAGCATTTAATTTGGATGCCATACACTTGGGAAAAAATAAAATCTACTTAAACCATGTAATTGAATTCATGTAAACCATTTAGATTCATCAAAAGTGGCTAATTATCTTCTACATAAAAACAGAAAAAATAAAGTAAACATAATTTACTGTTTGGTGCCAAGAAGTTGGGTCATTTCAGGAAAATTTGAGTTTAAAGTCCTTTTGAGACCAGTCAGAAGATATTTAGTCTCGCTAAAGAGTTTTACCTGCACCGTGGTTTCAGTGGTTACAATTATAGCCTTACAGCTAGATGTACGGTCATGATTTAAAGCATTGGCTTTGGACTTCCTGTAGGGTGTTTCTATGTTCCATCACTGTCAACAATGTTGCTGTTGTAGAGTCTTGTATCAGCGTACAAAGAAACTTTTCCACCCATCTGGTAATTCAAGGTTGGCTTTAGGTGTCTATGCATGTTTACATGGCTGTCCTTGTTGACCTTAGAAAGTACTACTGACATTTTTAAGATCTGTGTCCAATTTATTAACAGTTTTATAGTGGATGTGCTGTAGGACAGAGAACAGGCTGCTACTGCGGGAGGAGGGAGTTTTTATGCCATGATTTCACTGTTTTCCCCTCCTGGTCAAATAACTATTGCCTAAATGAATATGAAAGTGCTGCATGTTACAGTGCTGCTAGTTGGAGCCACTAAGCGGCATGACAAGGTAAAATAATCTTCACTGGCACAGACAGAACGTCTGCATAGAATATCATGGCATTTGAGTAACAATTGTACAACATGACATGCACAGAAACCACAGCATATATCACAGCTTTCTTATGATCCACGTTCCCTCTGCAGTATCCTTTCAAAAATGTAATAGCACAATGTCTTGAAGAAAAAGTGGTTTCGCTCAGCGTAAAGCACCCACAGGCTCACTGAAAATAAATCTCATTCGCATAAGGAACATCACAAATTAAAAAAAAAAAAAAAAGTCCATTGCAAAGAGGAATTTTCGGTTAAACTACAACAACCATAATCTATTAAAAGAAGATGATGAAATCCATCTCAAAGACAGATGCAGCTACAACAAATGCAACTTCATGAGAAATAAACTTCAAGGTTTAGGAGTGTGTGGCTACGATGTAGCTCACCACCATCAGCGTGCGAATGTGTGCACAAATGGCTGAATGAATGTAGTGTGAAGTGCTTTAGAGTCCTCTGGAGTTAATAAAGTGTTATACAAGTACAGCCCACTTACCATAAGAATGTTTGGCATTCCTCCATCAGGTCAAAGTCAGGGTTGTGTGCAGGGATGCACACAACGCCGAGTTCCTCCACAACAAATTTCACTCATTCCCAACCTTATGGACCTTTTGCTGTTCCTAGGTGCCGAGTCAAAAACGTGGCAACCTTGCCTCACTGTGTGCCTCAGCATGTGCTGTTCCAAACAGGGATGGAAACATGATTGAGATGCTGCTGTTCTTAACTGCTTCCACATTTGTTATGACACTGAGAGGAAGTTTCGGTCAACGGACTGCGATCCCATCGGTGTCGTTTCGGCATTCAAAGCGTTTTGGTCACAGACTCATTCTGCAGGCAGTCTTCATGTCTGTGTGCTGGATTTTATGTCCCTTATACCATGAAAGTGACGGGCAAAACCTAAACCCAATGAATTAGGAGGGCTGACCAACACTTAGTCCGTCTCTTGTGATTTTGAACAGTGGCGTGAAACAATAGAGACAACATAGGCAACCACATGCAAATTGAATTTCTAGTGTAAAGGCAACAGTGCTTTCAGAAAAAACTGAAAAAGAATGATGGTATAATGAAACAGGAGAATCCTATTAATCACACTGAATACAGGATTTAACTTCTGCTATTTTTGGATCTTTGACATTCTAATAAGCTCAAATAGACTTTTAAGGCACAGGAGGTTTTAAAGTTTTAAGTTGGGGGAGAATTTAATGAGATAAACTCTTGTGTTTTTGGCAAAGATATGCTAATTAGAGTTCAGCTGAATTATAAAATAATACATGAGGCACAAACTAATGAATGCACGAACTGAAGAGCACAAATATGCTGTATGCTTCAACTCACCAACTTAAAAAAAAGCACTACTTGGGGATACAGAAGTTGAATAAATGGTTGAATCATTGAGCCTGATTGAAGCTGCAGGAGGAAGCACAACGCTGAGGTTGGGAAGCTTTTAAACCCTGATTCAAGAAGTTAAACATTAAGACAAAAGGTGAGAGAGTGGAAGACGCACTTGGAGCCGTGTGACCTTTAGCAAATTTAAAGCTAATTGAGAGTGCTCAAAAGGATAAGCAAAGGTCATCTTTGATGACACAAGTCGGAGAACGTGATTTCATCTGATTTGCTAATGCCAGGGTGCAAATTTTCCAATATGAAAAGCTGCAGCTCTCGGTCTCCTCGGAGAGACTCATCGGAGAAGCCATATGAGCCATTAACGGGTAGAAAGAGGATCAGAGGTGGCACAGGGTTCCTTCTCTGTACAATGACTGCGTCGAGCCTCACAATCGTCTCTCTTCTGGAGACGGAGGAAAAATAATTTCCATTTTTTTATTCCTATAGAGTTTTCCAACTGCCAGTCAAACGGAGGAGAAGCGTTGCAGCTGTTAAGCCTGCAAAATGTTTCATAAAGTATTCAAAAACTAGATGGTGCTAGCGTTTCCAAAAACTAATGCAATGATTCTCTCTCTCTCTCTACCTCTCTGGGACGTTTCAGGTACGAGTGGAGGAGGAATAGTTATAAAACTAATTCTTTCAGATTGCAGCTTTAAAGAGTATTTTCATTCCTTTGATATGTCCCAGTGTGCACATCCAACATGAAATCCCACTTCACAGAGAATTCTTTTATCACAAGTCACTGTCCAAGTAGACGAGGTTCAATAGGAATATTTTCCATCAATATTATCCCTCTCTGTGCCAGCAAATTAGGCTCCGTTTGGAGCTAAAAGGCCTCTCTCTCTCTGTCATATCCCGAATGTGAAATCCTGCTGGGTGCAGAACAAGGTAACTAGGGCTGGGAATTCTCTGCAGGGCCACTGGAGAATCTCGAATAATGTTTTCACAGCCTTAGCTGTTGTACTGTAGTTAGGCCAGTAAGTTTGTCAAGGAGAACTGCTGAAAGACATAGTTGTGATATAAAAAGAGCAGTAAAATAACCTTTTTTTTCTCGTGGAAACAAGGGGAAGCCTTTACCCATTTTGTGCTCCCAACACTACATCAAATGTTAACCTTTATTTGTGCTCCAGTTCCCGGGGGCCTTGATCCTATAACCGCTGCCTTTAACACAACACGGTTAATCGCCAGCTAAGGTGGAAGCAGTTTAAGTCGTGACCATTGTAGTGGGAAAATGATCTTAAAAACCACAGATTGTATTTGGTCCTGTGTGCAAACTTAAAATCAAGTACCGAGTTCTTTAGCCATCTTAACTTTCCAGTGTAGACGACAATCTTTTGGTTAAATTCAATCCTAATTAGAAAAAAAAAAAAAAAAACTTGTGATCACTTTTTTTGCACTTAAATGTTTATAATCAAATATTTTTTAAGGGCAGCCTAAGTAAGCAAAGGCAGACTTTAAACATTGATTTTATTGATTATGTGAAATAAGCTATGAAGACCAACATGGCCGTTTGTGAGACTACACAGTTTGGGGCTGAGGTCTCCTTTTGAGAAGACATAACGCTGACTCAGCACATTAATCTCTCCCAGAAAATCCTGAAGGAAAATATCTGACCAAGCGTTTGTGATCTCATCTCCAAGAACTCTACCTAGTCGACCTTGTAATAGGTAAAAAGAGGATCATGATGAAGGTTTTAAAGTTATACAAGGCATCACGCTTTTCATGTTTATGTCAAATACTGCTGATCTTTTCCAAGGTTGCAACTCAAATCGAGATGAATACCAGGAAACATTTACCAATCAGCTTTTGTCCAGTTTTGGTGAACCTGTACGGATTGTAGCCCATTTCAAGTAATCTGCTGCTACAGCCAAATATCTTTTTGCAGCTGTAGTCTACATAGCTTGCATGCAATCATAACTTTTTGTGTTAACCACAAACATAACGGCATTGATATCGAACTGACCCAGCGGGTGAATTTCAGCTCTAACATTGATATCACAACACAGAATCAAGCAGAAGTCCTTTAACTGGTAGATCCACAAATGCATTACTTACTTTCACAGTAAAAGTAAGTCTGGCTCAAATTTACAGTAAAAAGAAAATAAAAGAAATCAATTAAAACCGTTTGCCTCAACTTCAAAGTTTGTGTTTTGTTATAAAACCAAGGCTGCCACTGGTGTTAAAGAGGCAGTAGTGCAGAAAAGTACATTTCCCACAGATATTACATTAAAATAAAATCAATGAATTTCATTAAATTTCTCTTTTTTTTTATCTGGCCTTTTGGTATTTGTCAGGATTTTTCAGACAACCAGATTGTTTCCCCACTTTTTGGTGGCTGGGCAGGAAAACACTGAAGGGCCCATTTGTGTAACAGAATATGGTATTTACGCACCACAATCCCCTTGCATCCCACACTGTGTGTAATCTGTAGCTCTTGAATTGAAAGCAACGTTAATACTATATTTTACTGACAGTAAAACCTTACTTAAATATTTCCAATTTGCTTCTCACAAAGAGATAAATTGCCTTGCACACACAAATTTGCATACAACTGCAGGCTTTATCAAGAGCCTCTCAGTTCAGAAAAAAAAAAAAAACAATCTTAGGAAAACATTAGCCTCACACACACACACACAAGATGGAAAAGGTTGGAGGTAAAGGGAGTAGCTGTCAGTCAATCATGTGAAAAAGCGTCAACTGTTTGGGAAGGACAAAGAGGTCTTGTCAGAATAAGAAAATATAACTCTTGCCAACGGCAAGGTGGCTCCATGCTATCTTAAATATGTAATAAGTGGCAACTTCAAGATCAAGCACACTGTGTTTGGAGTGTATGCACACAGAGGGGTGTGTGGGGGGGACAGGTGGGGTGGAACGGTGTTCAGTGGAAAAGGCTCCACACATCAAAGTGCAGCATGCTGTTTGAGGCTCACCTGGAACAAAGCTCCCTTGCACCACTTCCTTGTACGCCCACCATCCTTCATGAATTTTCGGTAGGTTTGGTTGAGCTGCGAGGTAAAAAGAAGACAGAAGCAAGGACATCAGCCTTTTATGTATAAAACGCAGAGTGCCAAGCAAAAACCATGTCCTAAAGGTTTCACAGACATCCGAGTCTTGTTCTGAAGAAAAAGAAGAAAAAAAAACAAAAACAATTTCAGACACACCAGCTTCTCTCAGAAGAAGACCTCAGCAAACAGAGCTTTAGACATGGCTTAGGACTATGCCGGAGTTCTTTTGTGGAGAATACAAGCTCTTACGCCAAACCAGCTTAGCACTCTTAAGAGACTGTCTCTTGGTGCAGAGTCTTTCACGGCATTATGGAAATGCATTCTGTAATGTTGTGAGCACCAAAAGAAAGCCTTAGATTAGAGCTGGGTGGTGCAGTATAATTGAGGTGACGACATTAAGGTCCAAGGACAAAAAGGCGAGGTTTGACCGAGCGTTACCCACTAAGACTTTGGGATATTGCTTTTTACACCTCTTCCAGTTCATTTCCCATACAGGAAAAAAGCAAAGTTTAATCACAGTGCAGAGGTTGCCCTGCTTGCTTGGCTATAATGGAGGTTGAGGTGACCAAACAACCCTCATCATTTTTGCTATCCCTGTACACCAGCCTCACTGCACCAAAGCTGGATAGCAGGTTCAATTTCAAATGAGTGAACTGGCTGGACCAAGTCCAGAAAAGCTTTCTAAACAATCAGCGCAGCCACAAAACTGGGAAGCAGCAGCTCACATTTGAACTAAATCTACACTGACTAAATGTCTAGGGTCCCACAAGGTTTGAGTTTTTGTCTTTTTACTCAAAATTATCCACAGTTCCTCCAACAAGCTGAACAACTCCTTCGAGGCCTGGAAAGAAATTTCCCCAACCGAATAATGAACTGGTTGCTTCCAGGCCAACACTGCTGAGCCACAACAAAGACATTTACTTTTTTCCAAAAAAACACAACATCATTCATGAAATTTAGCTAGAAGGTCTTTGTTGGATCCACTCTTCTGAGATATACCTTAGTTTACTGCAGCGGCTTGTTTGTGGAAAATAAAAGTCGGGATTTATGGCTACTTAAGTGCAATCTATATTTAGGAACTGCACTTTACTCTGTTGGTATCTTTGGAAAAGACGTTCAGAAAATTAATATGAGTAAAATAAATTGGTGAGAGGGGCGGGGGGGATCTATATTAAAATCATGTATATCAAGACTGTATATTTGCTTGTTTAAACAGTCTTTTCCTGTAACATTGTAGAGTTCTAAAGGACACAGGAGGTATTTGTCCCTTCTTTTGCAGAATTGTGCTTCCTCTCTAGTGTATTATTTTCTTCTGTCCAACCAACATGTTTTCTGTATAGTTAATTGGTAATTAAGCCTCATTTTTGGGTCATTCTCCTGTAAAAGTCCAAATGAAAACTTATTTTAAGTTTTTATTTCAAAGAGTTTATGATGCCACGATGACTAATAAGCTTCTCAGAACCTACAAAAGAGAAGTAGGTCAAACACATCTCAAATCCTCAACACAGCTAAGAAAAAGTAAGGGAACTTGTATTTGGTAAATAATTTTTATTTCCCTTCCAAATATATCCCCATTCATGAGAATAATGAATGTTTGGAAAGGGCAGCAAAGATGACCATGACTTGCACCCAAACCAAATAAAACCACAACAGCCTTGCACCTCTTTCTCAGGCTGGTCACCAGCTTGGTCACACACCGTTTCATTGCATTGCATCACATTCCTCAAACTGCATTGTCACAAGTCAGTTGTGTTGTTCAATCTCCAACACCCACGCATATCCCACAAGCATTTCATGGCGAGTGGTCGTGACTGCAAGATGCCACTGCGTCCTCGCCACTCCATGGTAGTGAAGGTAGTTTCTAATAAACTTTGGTCTGAGCCCACTGCAAGAGTAGAGAAATGGGATTACCGCTGGTTGCAAAATCTCACCTTAGCACATCTTTGTATTAAGATATATTTTTTCCAGTCACTTTAGCAATCTGGTGATACCAAAAGCTGTTTGGAAAAGAGAATTTGGAACATTTTCCATGGGGAAAACTTTGATTCTGACCTCTGCTGCTCAACCCAACAAATGCATGCATCTTCGCAATGTGGTCCAATTAAGGAGAAATATACAAGCTTTGCTTATCCTAATTTCCAGACTGCAATCCATTACTTCGTTCACACGCTATGAACACTGCAATGCGGCTAATATATGGGTTTTCACCAACAGGTCTCAGAAGGCTGGACTGCTGTGTGATGAAGAGGACAGCATAATCTCAAGAGCAAATTTCCCCCATGATGAAAGTGGCAATGAAAGCGACAACGAAAGACACCAAGTGTGTGTGTGTGTGTGAGGCTGTTCAATTCAGACATTGACGACTACTTCAGTGGTTTTAGTCCACACAAGGAAAACGAAGATGGCAATCAATGGCTTTCCCTGATAGTCTACTGTATTTTTAAGTAGCTTGTTACAGAAATAGAAAATGCCATTAAAAGTAAAAATAAAAAGTCTTAGTGTAAATATATCCAGATACAATGTGAACTTGTGTAATATTTTTTCAGTTAGAAGCATATTCAAATGCAGTCAATACTCCAAGTACACTGAGCTCATATCCTGAAATTGGAACCAGCACAGTAGATTTATCTAAAAAAAAAATAAAAAAAATCACAACCTAGTATTGGCTGCGACAGGCTGCACAGAGGATTACAATTGCACAGTTCTGTCATAAAACGTTTGTAAAAACATTTGTTGTGTGCAAACCAATCAGCTTATGAGAATGTCCATTATTTATTTTTACTTGAATGGAGGTTATTTCAATAGTAGCCGTTACATTCACCTATGCATGCATCAAAAACTTACATTTTAATTTCCATCATCTGACACCCTGTAATTTACCTCCGTCTCTTTAAGAACCTAGCTCTGGGGAAATGTATCCAAACTAAAGAGAAACGTATTATTTCCACAATTTAAGACTACAATCAAAGCATTCTTTGAGAAGTCAAAACCATTTCAGCTGAAAATAACAGGATGTAATTTATGACATTTATTACTTTTAGTATTTCAGATTCAGTGACTCATATTGGGAGATGTTTTGAATGGCTGTCGTTCTACGTTGAGCATATTCTGGTGAGCTACAAAGCAAAGTGATGTACCTGCATTTGGAAGAAACAAAAAATGTTCCCAAAATACGAAAGCCAATGGGGAGTGATGAGGCCATCAATCATTAGGAGGGAAAAAAAATACAATTTTTGCATAATTCTGGAATTCCATGTTTTCTCAATATTGTACCACGGTTGTGTAAAAATGAAAAAAAACAAACAAAAAAAAACATTTGTAACCCAAGAATTAAGTTTCTTCTCAAATAACAGGAGGGAAACAGCCAAAGATCAGGCTCTTGTTCCTTTTGTTTATGTGAACAATCCTCTGTGTAAAAGAACTCCATTTATTGAACGAGTTTCTACTCTGACCACTCGAAGCACTTTTACGCTCACGTCTCAATTAGCCATCGACACACACGCTTGCACATCAATTCGCAGACTGGTGGTGTGAGATTCAGTGTATTATCTAAGAACTTTTACAAAACAAGATGGAAGAATAAAATAAAAAGATGATCCCCCCCGATGTTTATGTAAAACACTCCACAGTCATTTCCAAAACCATATTACTTTTAAAACTAAGATGGTAATTAAGATTCTTTAACATACAGCCTTGACAAAAATCTTGTAGCCTGCTGTAATGGCTTCTTGGGGACATGCAGTCAATAGGTGAGCCACAATCATTTCCTGCAGCTCAGCAGAAAGACTGCAAGGAGAAGTTAGAGCAAAGTGGCACAACACGCCGCGTCCCATTTCTCACAATGACTGGCTGAGGCTTGAAACACGCTTCCTGACATCAGCAAAAAAGAAAATGCTTTCGATCTATAAAAAGGAAATGCAGACTAGATACTGCGGAAGGCGGAGATGCAAGGGGAGGTCTTGATGGATCGCTGTATTTCATTTTACAGGGTCCCAGAGAATGCACGATGCTTAAAATGTCAGCGATGTGGTTTAAGAGCGGTGGGACGGCTGTATGCTGTCCACCGTTTTCCAGGATCCCACACCGTTTCCGTCTCAAGGGCATTCTGGGCCTCGCGGTACGACAGCATTCACATTTTTTTCTTTCTTTCCAGGGGCATCATGTTTACAGAACCAAATAGCTCCTGCATATTTCACTTGATCACGGTAGCTAAAAAGTCTCGCTCCTTTTTCAACTTCACAGTCTTGTCTCATGTGAAAACTTAAATTAATTCTGTTTGCTAAATGGCACCATAACATTTCTTTTTAGGGTTCTTATTTTATCTTTTTTTTTCTGATTCAGAGGCTTACATATAGAGATCACTTCAAGCAATTTAGGGAATCCAGAAGAGTTTGTAAGCTTCTGATAAAAAAGATGGCTAACTCACAAGATGAAACTGCTTTGCCAAAAGCATCCATTGACATCATGTCCAATTCTGAAAATGGACAATGTTTCAGCAGTCTTCGATTCCATCAAAAAGATGTGTCTTTTTACAAACACTTCATAGCCTTCTTAAGGGAGGTTGAGATTTTACTTTTCCAAGGCTTTAGTGTCTGTTTAAAATATGCCTCAGGTTTGTGAGTGTAGACCAATAGAATCTGTTTTAGGTTAATTTTTATTTTTACAAAGTACACAAAAAATTCCTTAGATCTCTTATAAGATGTCCCAATGACCCTAAATACACAGCAAAAATATGGTAGCTTAAGGTTAGTCAATGTTAGTTATGACCACTGCCAAAGCTCTAAACTCATCCCATACTGCGTTCATGAGCAGAGTTAAAAACGTTCAGCAACAGTTACATCAGAAATAATGAGCCAAAATTCCAGAACAATATTGTGAGAAGCTTGTTAAAGGATTCCCCAAAGAACTGACCCAAATCTACAGTTTGAATGACAG
Organism: Poecilia formosa; assembly: GCF_000485575.1. NCBI lineage: Eukaryota > Metazoa > Chordata > Actinopteri > Cyprinodontiformes > Poeciliidae > Poecilia > Poecilia formosa. Next base: position 384,071 of record NW_006800272.1, read on the forward strand.
TTCTTAGTAACTAAGGAAAATACTGAATTTAAAGTAGTAAAATCTAAAATATCACTTGCGTTTTTTTTCCTTCTTACATTTACTAAATAATGTTGGTTATCCTCACTGATTTAAAACAGGAAAAGTTTAGTCTGATTTAAGTTCTGACCAAGAGACAATAAAAGGTTATGCCTCTTAATGCAGTGTAGGGAAATAGCTGGTTTTAATTATATATATTTTTTTTAAAAATCATGTTTTATACATGATAGCATAATGATCTGGATGGCCTTTTTTCTTAAATAGGACAAAGTAACTTAGGTTTTAGCAGAAGTGACAAGCTGTGGTAGGCTACATGAAGACGCTGCAGCAGGTATTCCTGTGGACAGATTCCTCCTCTATGCCTTCATGACTTCATCAATGCTGCAGCTAACATCCACCTGACAAAAGGACTTCTTCCTGAAAAATAACTTTTGGAGCATCCTGTGTGTTCCTCTGATCTAAATCTCATTAAAAATATCTGGATGTGACTATAAAGACTTAAAAAATAAAAATAAAACATAAAATAACTTGGAGAATGCTCCCACCACCCAACCTGGAAATTTGCCGTCATGTCTAAACTACAGCTGGCTGCTAAGATGATACTAGATTGAGAAGGACTAGAAAATGCTGGCAAAAAAAGAGAAACTGAGAATCATGGGATAGTCTGAGGCATATTCTATACATTGTAGTTCTATGACACCCAGCCACTGGTTAGCTGTCCTTTTCCTGCCATTTCGTAAATGGAGGGAGAAAGAAATAGATTGTGGTTTTACTGAATGCCATGTCTGGGATAGTTTTAGGGTTGTTAGTATTGCATGTAAAAATAAAATCGCCACCTTTTGATGACAAGTTTAACATCAGTTCCTCAAACTCTCACTTTCGGCGCAGCGCTGCAGATGCCAGCAGTGAAAGCACACTTGGGATATTTTAACCACCATATAGTATTCACTGCATTACACTATGGATGTAGAAACTTTTTGAACATGTTTTATCCGCTGAACAAACAAGCAGTCCGCTCTTAACAGCCAGTCGCTACATAGCTAATGCTAATTTGTTTGCTTACCTTGATATCGGCATTGAATCCATTAGTCTTAGGCATCTGCTTTTTTTGTTTACTTCCTCTCTTTAGTAAGTTGGCACAACTTTTTCAATGCCATCATGTCTGCATAACTTTTACCTTTAATTTGACCTTTTATTCTCTTTTTTTCCTCTCCTCTTCAGTGCCATATGCAGTACCATTTCAATGACTTTCGATTTTTCTTGTCATGTTTTTCCCATTTTCTGTCTCCCGTTTGTCTTTCAATCTCCTCTTATCTATACCTTCATTCAACCTTGGAGCTTTTTCTACACCTCTAATGCTTATTTTGTTGTATTTGACTTTAGTCATTTGTCCCGCAATGCTCATCCTGAGTGAAACCAATTTCAGACATTTTATCTCTGCGTTTCATAGCCTTTGAAGAAGCAGCCAAAAATTCAGCTACAAAGAGCATATACCAGTCAGGAGGGGTGTTTATTGTCCACTCAGCTCTTCTGCTCAAACAGTTTCAGCCTTTATGGTGAAAGAACAGAATGCTCCTCTTTAGTTCCATGACAAATTTGGTTGGCCACAGCTTTTGACTGGTAGGAATCCTGTGTAGCACAGCACTGACCCATTTCTTCCCCCATACTTGGGAATCTGCCATCTTCCCATGTGTCTCCCCCGCCAACCTCCCATGAAGCCGAAGGAGAGAGTCATTGTAAATAAACAGTTCATTTTCATGTAATATCTAAACTTCGCCATTAATATTCACCAAGGGACACGAGCAATCTAGAAACCCAGCCATGCAGAAAGAGAGGATGGAGGGGAGTGACAGGGGAGCAGCCAACTTACAGGACGAGCTCAGAGAGACGACTGGAAAGGAGAGGATAAAGAGGAAAGACAGATTGGAGAGGACACGCACAAAACTGAGAGCAGCGATGTGTGTCCATAACTGAAAGCTGACCTTGCCAACAGCTGTGCTTATTGACTTATGAGACAATTATCTCTCACTGAGCTCCTTTCGGTACCCCCCTTTTTAATTGCCAGAGCTGTGTACGTTTGCGTGTGCACATGTGTGTTTGTGCGCACCTCCGGTGAGCACTGCATCAAAAACCTAATCCACTTAGTTACCCATCAGAGAGATGGCTTGTTGTAGGAATATCACCGATTTCAACTCAAAACGCCAGAAAAAAGCTGCTTCTGCTGGCCTTAAAGTTACACATGTAAAGACTAAAAAAAAAAAAAGGATTGTTTTCTTTTCAGCTTATTTCCAGTGAGAAAGAGGAATGGTTTGGTGTTTTTTAAAACATTTGTTTTGTTCTTGTTAGTGGATTATTGATTTGTTTAGTCATGGCTAACAGTCAAATTAATCTAGACAATTCCTTGTCACTTTCAAGACACATTTTTTCAAAATTATTTTAAGCTATAATAGTACGTCATGGTAATGGAAACTCACTTGAGACCTTTCTGTAGTAATATTCCTAATAACGTCTTCACATTTGATCACTTAAATGGGTTTCATTGGGATTGTACATATGACCAATATCGGTTTAAAATGATATTGGTTTATAATTAACATAAATACCAATTACATAGCGTATATAAAACTGATATTTATACCAATTACATGTTTATAGCTGGTTTAAATACTAATTATGTGTCATAATTGTTACATATGACCAATTATTTACTTCCAATAATTTCGAAGGTGAAGGAAAAGGATCAATTTTTTCGGAAATGAAAATTTGTAACATGTACAGATTGTACAAACATGCATTTATCCCAGCTACGTCAACAGTTTGCGAAACAAGCTTTCAGTGCAATTACAACTTCTACACTTTTTTAAATATTTTGATGTTGAATTTTTTGCCAGTTCTTGATTGGGAAAAAAGTTCAAGTTCAGTCAGATTGGACACAGATAGGAACGGGAATCAAGAACTAGATTTTGAATAATATCCATTCTGGAATAAAAATAATATTTCCTGTCATCAGGTGTGCAATACAAAAGAACAATGATCCATCTCGTAAAGGTGATATTCACTTACTTTTTTTAGTTGGATTGTATTAAGGATACCTCTGCCCCATAACTTTTAGGATTTTACTGTAATATTTTCAGTGTTTGAGAGATAAATGCTTAATTTCAGGGCCACTTCAATGATTTTACTGTAAACATTTTTTTATATAACACCTTTTGTTCTAAAAGGTAGCAGATGAGAACTTTACAAATTCAGATCAAAAATCAGGGCAAATAACCTGATGACTTTACTTCTAAACAGAAATATTGCAGTTTCACTAAAATTACCCATGAGAGAGAGAACACCTTATAAATACATTCACAGATGCAGCCAGTTTAGACAGTCAAAGAAAGACGATGAGCTACCATTATGTAACAGCTGTGACTGGAGCAGAAATATCCTCTAGGACCATTCAGGAAACCACACAAAGCTCATCTGTGATAGTGTCAATAGTCTTTGAGCTGTAAAACCACAAGATAATGAGGGAAAGGGGGATAGGAGAGAAAGGAATGGCAACCCAGTTCAGGAGATCTCTTACTAAAGGCCACTTTCACACTCTAATCACCTCTTAAGTCTCATAAGCTAATTAAATAAATAGGCTGAAAACCAGCAGGAGGAAACACTCACACAGAAGCACCCGTAGATACACTTTTGCTACTGCACATGGAGCTTTATCCTTTACTGTGTAGTCGCATGCATTCAGTGATCTAGCTTAAAAGCGCACATGCACCAAAATGGGAATAACAAGCTCTCCAATATTTAAAATAAATAAGTTAATATCCGCAAATGGAAAATGAAGCGTAATATACAAAAAGCCGAATTGATATAAAGTTTGTATTTAAGAGGAAAAGCACAAATTTTGCCAAAATAGATGTGAACACAGAGGAAGTGGTGTGTAATCATTTGTGATATTCAATCTACAATGAAAAATTAGAAGGAAAAAAAGGAGGAGGATGATGGGGGGGAAGAGAACGTGACTGGGGATTTCATTTGTTTTGGAGTCTTGAAGCAAACCTCATTTTTCATACATTTGGTTTTAGGCTAAGATCAAAAAACAGAAAATGGAAAAAAAAAAAAAGAAAAACAAGGCCAAAGGGTAGAATTTAAATGTACTATTTGATTGATAGGGCTAACATGACCCTGAAGTTATTGTCTTGGAAGCATCACCTCGGCTTTGTAGTGATCCATTACAGTAATGATCCATCAAGTTGTGAAAAGTTGGACATCGATCCAACCGAACACTCACTGAAACGCATCACGACCCCCGTCAGGATCCTGCACTGCCATGGTTCAATCCCACGGTGAAAACAGCAGAGACATGCACAATGATTGTGTGAAATAAACTTATTCCAACATTTTCAGAAGCGGTGACTAATTGTGCCTAATCAGACCATAACTGAGATCAGAGTCTGCATACTGAATAACAGCAGTCTTCCAGCAGTTTCTTTTGAGAGTAACTTTTGGGGATGCTGCTGTCCGTGGTACCGAACTGTGAATTTACAAATATTCAAAAATGCTGCTGTAGGAATGACACACCGTACCATGTGTGCTTACCTGGATGTTAAAACAAACAATATTATCTGATAATAGCATACATTAGCATTCACTATTATACAGAATTTTAACAATGTGACCAGTACAGAGGTGTATAATGGCAGATGTTTAGTCTGCCATTGTACAATAATAGCTTACTCTAGCGACATTTGAATATCTCATTATTTGGCTGTATAATTGTACATACATGTCAATATAGACAATTAGTTTAGTTTATTTCTAGCATAATGTACTGCATAAAATATTCTATGTTTGGAAATGTTTGGGGAAACATCTTAATGGTGGAACTGTTTGATAACACTGTCCAAAATTAGTCCATCATCAAATCAGTGTGTAGTTGGAGTAAAAGCACGGTGTCTCGACATTATTAACACTTTCACATAAACCTGATCAGCTAATTTTCTTTTTTTTTTTTTTAAACCAAATCTGGTTCAATGCTTGTCAACTACAAATTTTGGCTTTGAGCCTAAAGTTTAAAGAATAAAACAAGGCTTTTCTCCATATCTAAAGAAAAAACAACAACCAACCAGCTGCTTTATCATTTTTGGATTCTCACTGAAAATGAAAAGACTGGATAGCACACAGGTTGAGTCTTTTGTGATTGTGTTAAATTTGCTTACTTTTATTTTCTGGGATGTCTTCCAGGTTAAAGCGGTGCTTAAACTCACCGTCCCCCTGGACCTAAGTCAGGGCTACAGTTTCCAGTTTACCTTTTTCCTCAACAACACTTTAGAAATACTACAAAACTTTAAAAACATTGGTTATTCTCAAGGGCATGTCAGGTAAAACTTAAAAAACTGGTTTAGTTTGACATTAAGCATGTCACTCTGACAGTCTTAAAGTGGTGATTTCCAAACAATTTTCCAGAAGAAAATAAAAATGGTTTTTATGTAACAACAACAAAAAAACTGGTTTAAAGTTTCCTTAAACTTAAGGTTTGACAGCTAAAAACTGATTTACTGAACACAACTATTGAAATGTGTCTTCTTGTTCCCAAAATGGTTTGCTGCTGAGATTTATTGGTTAAATATATTAAAGTTAGCCTGATAAAAACCAGCCCCTTGTTCTAGGCTTTGCTTCATACAAAGTGTCTGGACTCTCTGCTGTTGAGAAATTACTACTGTACTCATGTACCATGCTAAATCAAACTAATCAACTCTGATTTTTGATAATGGTACAGCACCAGTAAAGTTGACCTTATGATAAAGGAGTGAGCATCACTCCTGAAAGGGGTAAACTTAAAAAAAAAAAAACACACACACAAAAAGAAAACTCCTTAGGGCTCACATTACACAAACTACAACAGTTATAAAAAAAGAGAAAAAAAAACTTTACCCTTAGTTTTTTCTTCAAACAAAAACACGAAAAAAAATTCTTTATACACAGGAAAGTAGAATATAGGAAAGCAGCCCTTAATAATTGATTGAGTCTTAAAAAGGAAATTTTGTGCGCGTTAGCCTCTGATCTTCCTGAGCTTAGAGCCATGAAACCCTTTGTAGTCGTGCCTGTGACAAGACAGATTCAAGTGGCAGCATCTCTGCACGCACACCCCGGCTCCAGAGCAGAGGCGCCGGAGCTGTTCTATATATCACGGAAACACAAAGCGGAGCTTTCATTAACATTAACAGTCGATCTGGGTGGTGGTGAATGAATTTAGCTAACTTTGTGTAATGCCACTCTTAAAATCAAGTTTTCTAAAACACAGCACTTTAAAACATGATGTGTCGGAAAATATATTTTCATAAGTCATTGCAACCGTTATCACAATCCCCAAAGGTACATTGGACATGTGGACTTTTAAGATCGTAGTCCGCATTGGCTTAGGCCTTAATCGGAGAATTTGCCAGTTTCATTAGCAAATGAACAATTTAGGTTTAAATGCTCCTTTACTAATTGGCCTATTATAATGTTTTATGACTGTTTTTTGTATTTTATAGCTCAGCTCATAACCTGGTTATAGTCTACCTGCAGGAAAGGCAAATGCTTGCAACTTCTCTCCCCTTCAAGATTTTGCTCGAGCACCTAGTGCAAACTTGGCACCTTTGTAAAGGTTTTAAAAATAGAATTTTGATGAACAACATTTCTTGCATTAGACTCGTTTATGAAAGCAGAAATTTCTGTGCGTCTGGTCAGCATTCGGACTAACCAGTGGCACAGTAGGGCATTAAAAACTGCTTTATCCATGCAGGTGTTCAACGAGGCATGTACTGCTACGATTCAAACTACTTTTGGCCTCTCCATCAAACACTTCAAACATAGCTAAACTATCCCCATTATAATCTAATATGTTTGGAAAGATTGTCAAAAGAGAACCAGTAGTGATCATGCAATTAAAAACACAGCAAATTGAAATCAGCACTACTTATGGAAGATTAAGAAAAATGTTGATATTTTTGAAAACTTCTAAGATTAAAGAATAATTTCGTTGGTTTATGTGCTGTTGACTCAGTCTGGGTTAATACAAATATGTCTAAGTAGTATTGAGCCAACCATCCTTTTTAATCCTGATCGAAATTTTTCAAAGATCATTTCTTCATTGGGATGTTTAGCTTTACGGGGTTTTCCTTTGGGAACAAAATAAAGATACTAGAATTGTGATATCAAAATGCGCTGATATTTCTCAAAGTGCCATTTATGAATATTTATGGAACAGTGAGATAAAAATCAATATATCTTTCTGCATTTAAAAGACATTTGAAAATTATGATGAAATGACACGACATTAAATAAGTTATTGGGGTTGATGTTTCATCACACACCTGCAAATTAGACCATTTCGTTTTGTCTTTCACATTATTTTCAACTTGCAGATTTATCCTAACCTTTCTGGCCAATTAGAGGCAAACACATTGAGTAAATAGTGAATAACGTACAAAAACATCAGATAAACCTTCAAGGCTACTTTCATTAACTTTGCAGTGCTTATCTTTAATTTGTTTTTGTTTTTTTTTCAGAGTTCATTATTGACATCAAGCTTTTACACTGTCAAAACTTCGCAATTGCGATTCCCTGTATAGATTATTTCAGAGGATGTTCTGACAATGCAATCAACTGACAGAAACACTAGTCTAGCAAGCTGGGTTAGGCACATCTCCCCGTGTTACAGCATCAGTCTCCCTCTTCCTGCAGAAGATACTCCATCTCCGTCACACAGAATTCCATTCCTGCTGCAGGACATCCATCTGCACAGGATTATCAGATTAGCAGCTGGAGATTTGGGTTCCCTACCAGAGCTAGGATGTGCACGAGTTTGTGTGTGATGGAATTGGGGCCGATTAGCTTGTGGCTCTGTATAAAACAGAGGGTAGCTTAAATAAATTAAAAAAAAATAAAACACAAACAAATACCTCTTCCTCCACCTGTAGGGCATCTCTCTGCCACATCACTGCTGACACCACACCCGCTTGCCTTTCCTCTTTTGCATCCTGCTATCTCAGCCACTCATTGCTGACTTGGTTAATCTCGTCCTTGCAAGTTCCATCAATCCCTCGCAAGCAAACATTCACACTCACATATGTATACACTCACCCCCTCCCGTCTCCCGGTGGTAAATTACAGCTGGCATGGAGGTCGTCTCACTCCAGCTGGCTGATAGACTGCAGAATCCCGAGCAGAAAACGTGCAGAGCTGTGGCTGCTTAGGGACAGCCTGCTGGGTGGTCACTGTGTACTCATTGCCATATGCCCGCTTGTGTTGGTATATCTATCATTTTCAACACAGCGTTAAATTTTTTTTTCCCAGGTATACCGTTTGATGTATGCACTCACTGGGTATGCAAGTACTAGACTTATGTCCAACTCCTTAATCAATCTATGCCTAGATGGCAAAGATTCAACATCGTGTCAAAGATTCTGGTCCATATTGATGTGATGGCATCACAACTGCAACCACATATGTTGGTAGCCAACATCCAGGGGACATTCTCCTGTTCCACCACAAAAAAGGGCTCAACTCTGAGGACTGGTGACTGTGACGAACGTTTGAGAACACTGAACATATCACCATCTTCAAAAAAGAAAAAACTCAGTATGAGCTTAGCAACATGGTATATTATAATGCATCAAAAGACGGGTACACTATGCTACAATTCTGTGGTGTATACAAGATGCACAACTAGGGTTAAAGGGCTCAGTGTATGTCACAAATACCTCCCACACCAGTACACCAGCTGCAGCAGCCTGGACCTTTGACACAAGGCAGCAAGGATCCATGTTTTAATGTTTACACCAAATTCTGACAACCATCTGAATAGTAAAGCTAAAATCAAGAGCCTTAGACCAAACATTTTTCTGATCTCTTGTAGTTCAGTTTCATAGAGCCTGTGGAAATTGTAGAGTGACCTAGAACCAATACAACAATAGGATTGTGAGAGACAGAGTATTACAATAGTTAAGGTAGAGTTTAAAACTCACTCACTAATCTTTTAGTAAGGGAGCGAGGTCATCACCAATGTAAAAAATGTTTACAAGACATCTCAAGAGATTAATGTTTATCAAACTCTTAGATTATCTGGAAAGTATCAAGTTGTTGTCCTTTTTCCTTGGCACTAGCTTCACATTGTTGTAGATGGCTAACAGGAAGGGCTCCCGGTGCAGTCTTCTGCAGCTGTAGCCCATTTACTTTAAGTCTCTGCATGTTGTGTGAACAGAGACTGGCTACCATTTTTTCCTGAACCGATAAGAAATTCCCAACATAACTGCAGCTCACTGGGTAATTTTTCTAGTAATTTTCTTTAAGACCAAGAAATACTTAATAAATTCCTGTCTCTATGCCTGAAACTCACCAATTCTATTAGTAAGGAATTAGATGTCACTAATACAGACGCTGGTAAATGTACTTTGGAGCCCAATAGGTGATTACTAGTTGGTTCTGCCCATTTCAACTGCATAATGGTCATGTTAATGTTTTTTCTTTTAAATCTGGACGGTTCATCAGGTCAAGCTTACGACCTAATATATTAGAGATAAATGTAGCTGATCAGCCATAGTCCAGATTTTGTTTAAAACCAGTCAAGTGACCATCTGTAATCTGTATCCTCCCAAATCAATCAGTACTTCAGGAAATGCAGACATGATTTAGAAAATGTCTTCTTTAACATAATGCATTAAGCCATATGACTAGATAACATTTATAGAAACAAATGGTACAGCACTACAACAATGAAACATTTCTATTTCAGTGTGCATCAATCCTCTTCTCAATCTACTTCCATACATTTCTCTCCAAACTTTACAATAACGCATGCTGGGCTATCGCTTATAGCTCAGACATGAACATTTTTCTGCAGCCACACAAAGCCAACTCGCTCCACTGAAGAGCTAATTTGAAAATAAAACATTAAAGTACATAAAACATCAGCTTTAGGGCAGTTAAAACTACCAATTTCTAAGATGGTTGTGTAGTGCAAATCTTAGCCAAATTCATTTTAAAAACTGAATTTGCATTTTGGTCAAATGTTTCCAGTGACTGACAACATTGCAAAAACTGAAAAATTCAAGAAGTTTAAAAAACAAAACAAAAAACAAAAAACACGAACACACACAAATGGGCCACAAAAATTGAAAAATTTAACCCTGAGAAAAATGTAACAGATTAAAAATTCTTCAGCACATAAGGAGCGTAATAACTGTGGGTGAAATCAACGTTGATGAAAGCCTGGGAGACAAATGCTGCCAAAACAGTCAAATGGAAAACACAAATTGGCCAAAATTACAGAGATGATCATTCAAGAGTTCTTGATAATTGTAAGTTTGTCACTGTGAGCAACATCTTTTTTTATTTTTCTGCCTCATTTTAGAGGCTGGATCCTTCTTTCTGCAGTTTCCTCTTAAACTGAACTGTCATTATAACAAAAAAAAAAAGGCCGTTAGGAATCATCAATATCAGGGTCCTATACCATTTTCATGTCGAACTTTGAGAGTTATCCCAACTCAGCTTTTCAGAACCCTGTGTCCTCATTCTAAAAAAGATATGTAGAAAAAGTCAGAAATTTATGGTAGATATTTCTGATTAGCTCTGACTTTATAAGATATGCAAAGTTTGTAGGTAGGAGACGAGGGAAGGGATGAAGAAGACGGAGAATGGAGATCAGACACAAAAAAGAAATGGAAAGCAAGAACAGAAGATGCATCAAAACCAACAACACTAAAATGCTCCTCCTTGGCTAAAAAGTGACTGGAATTTAAATATATTGGCCTAACACTAAATAGAGAATCTTTCATTAGCATAGGGCACTAAAATGTGAGTTGTGAGTAATATTCTTACCCAATAAAAAAACAGTTTTTTATTATAGCATTAACATTAGAACTAACATTAAAAAGAGGAACATCAATAGAAGATTAGATCATCAAGAAAGACTAGAAGACCAAGACAGAAGAGAGGAGAGCAAAGAGGAATAAAAAAAGATATGCTAGGATGAAAAGAATGACAAACGTCATTCCAGGACTTTGTGTGCTAAAAAGTATATTTTATAGTGTATGCTTTGTTAATTCTGTTTTTCTTAATGATTTTTTATGTGCACGTAAAAGATTAATAAATTGTTTAATTTATTGGAGGGTTTTTTTTCTTGCATATCCTACATTTAATATACAAATTAAAAGTAATGGGAAGGTTTACTGAAAAGCACAGGGAAATTTAAATTCTGTTTGTCTAAAATCAATGGGTAATTGGCTAAACAACTTCCATTTCAATACTGGTCAAAATAATTGTAATTTCCCCCTAATTAATTAAGCAGCCAGTGCTGAACTGGCTGGGCTGAAGAAGTGCCCTGCAGGGCACCGTGATGGTAATAGTAGCCTACAACATACAATAGCTACAATTGTTGTGTGTGCTAGCTATCATGAAGCTCAGCACTACATACTGACCAAATAAACATTTAGCAAGTGATAAAAAGTATACAAAATGGTTAAAATACATTTAATTGACATAAACACTATTTTTTTTTTCTTTTTTAAACATGCCACAGTCTTACCACTCTCATTTACATAATTAGCAGCAGGCAGCTGTTTATATGTAAAACAACACTTAAATCCACTAAAAGGCTCTCTACAGATGAAGCCTGCTCCAAGCTGTGAAACATAGTGAAGCCATTTAGCAGCTAATGAGGTGGATCTAATTGAAGTATCGGTGGAGACCAAATCAGTGCTCAAAGGGGGAAGAGGGCGGAACTGCACTTGGAATCCACAGGTGATGGATATACATTTATTCATATGTGACTGTTTTTACTCCACAGTATGGAAGCCGTGGTTGACTCATTTTAAGTCTTGGCAATAGCTTTTAAAAGAAAATACTAAATACTGCACGAAAAAAAAAGAAGAAACATATTTTCAATGAGCAATAAATAACGTCTGCTCTCCCCAGTCGGATTTAACAGCTTATAGAGGGTAGTACGCTTTTCTAAGCAAATTCCAGACTGAATTGAGCTGCAGTGCATTAGCTGTTGGTGTTTAAAGTTAACTGGCTGGTAATCAAAAGGAGCAGAAGGGCAGCAGACGCACGGCGACACTGACCAGACAGAAGCAATGAAGGGAATGGGCAGAGATTCAAGCAGAAACACACTGCAGACACCATATGCCACTGGGGTTTGAAACATGAGCTGCGTTTACTCATAGCGTCAGGAGTGATTGCAAGCGTCCTTGGTAACATGCTTGTTTGGTGGCATATGGTCCGGCTGGTGGAAACACGTGTTATTGTCACCAATACACCAAAGGCCCCTACCCTCTGATTTCATCGCGCCATTTAAAATTTCTAAGCTTCCCTGAGGTCATGTTGTTCTCCAAGGGTAGGCTGTGATTATCTTTAACAGCTAAAATGACAAAAATAAATAAAAAACTGCTGCTTGTAACTTAGCTTTTATTTTGTTCACAAGAATTGTCTCGGGTCCATAGGAATGGGTTGCAAGATAAAGTAGAAAGAACTGCAACTCCAAAAAGGTTACTATTTGAATCAGCCCCATCTTCACCACAACCAACTGGAGCAGAGCATATTGCAGGGATTCTGCACCGATCAAGCCAGTCTGTCCATTCATCTTCTGCTTCATACAGCATTCTACTTGGGACAAAAACTGATTCCCCAAATCAGTGCAAGTAATTGTGGAATTGCCTCGTGGATCAGCTGAGTTTTCAGCCGGTTGAACGTTGTTTTGAGTGAGGAATGTGGAAGTTTATTCCATCTGGAGGGACTGGGTTTTGAACCACAAACTGCTACATTTTCTAGGCACCTTTGTGCTTCACAGATTAGTTTCACATTTACTGAATGGAAATATTTTCATTCACAAAGAGGCATTGACTTCCAGACAGTGCCGTCATACCAACAAGAGTGCAGTGGACAGCTCCTCTCACATAAAAACCACAGAAAATTGCAATTTAATTTCTGCCTGTTCAGCCACTGTGAGGAGAACCTTATGTATCCGAGACCGTTCCATACGGCTGGCACGGCTCGGATGAGGCATTACTCTGATATTCTCGACTGTCAGCCCGCTCCAGCTGCACAGACAATGTACGGCCCCTTCTAGTTTCCCTCTGGAGCGAGCGTGGAGCTCCAGGATGATCGCTCTGGGCAATCTGAAGAATAATAAAACACTCGTCGTCATGTGCCAACAGATCAATATGATCTCTGAGCACACCCTCCTTCCATCAGAGCCAAAGTTGCTATTGTTCCACTTTTGCACAGGTATTCATGCATGATTGTCTAGACCTCGTTCACCTGAAGAATCCTCAAACCTGACATGTTTGGAGTTGACTTGTTGCTCTAGCCCCGTTTTCTTTTTCAGTGCAGCCTTTAAATTTTAAATGCATTTTCTGCACACAGACCGATGTTCATTTGCATCTACGTGTGACAAAGAGAGGAAATTTACAGTTTACATCCGATGGTGCTTTTCCCATCTAATCAGTTATTTTGTATGAGAGTTACATTATTGTATTATGATGGATGCAGCTCCAGTTTATTGTTTAAGTTTAAAGAATCAAATGTTAAAATAATGAAAACATTGGATTCAGTGCTCCTTGGGTCAAATGTCACTGAATGAGTCAGATTTGAATGTATTAAGGTGAGATTTTGGTGCCTTGTTTATTGTTTTTAAGAATAGCACCTCCTAAAACAAGACAAAAAAGTGTACAACTTAGTCAAGATTATAATAGGGTAGAAGAAAATGCATAGCTTTTGAGAGTTTATACTAATTATGTTTTGCCATCTTCATCTCTGAATCATATGCACTGTTCAAACCTTTCATTAAACGTCCCATTTCTTTATTTCTCTCTGAATACTTAATATTTTATTACCATTTTATTTTACTACCTTGACATTGCGTGTGAAAGTCCCTTCCTGGAACTTTCTAAAAATGATAGCAGGATGTGTTTTAATAATAGATAAAGTGAGGTCACGATAGTGAGACCATGACTATGAAGAGGCACATTGCTACAGAGTTCATACCTCGTCTCAAGTCTTGGGGAAAAAATAATGAACCAAAACCACCAGACTTTTAGATCTGAATCTACTTAAAGATAAATGCGTATATTTGACTTTTCTGGTTTCAAGACGGTTTAGAGACTTTTTCATAAAGTTGAAAAATCAAGCTCTTGCAGTAAAAATGTTAAAAAGGGTATCATGCATTTTCTTCAAGAAACTACAATCTTTTCCAGTGGATACAATCTTAAACATGCATTCAACCATACATGGTTCAATAAAGTGCACACCCACTAACCAGAAATGAGTTATCAAAACGGAAACAATACACCTTTTACCAATCACATTAAGATCGACTACGTGGTTCCAGTTCGTTTTGGCCTCGGGGAAATGAAACTAAAATTGACAGCTAATCTTTACCCAGGGGTCTTGAGGTTAATTAAGCTGTGGCTGTTGCTGTGTGTCAAACCCCCACACACTCACATACACCTTCAGCCAACAATCATACCACCAATTAACCTTTCTTGTTGGCCCACAGGCTTTGGAGCACAGAGACACAGGTAGAACAAGTAGACCCCTGATAGAAAGGCGTCAGATGAGGTTTGAACCGGAAGCCCACCTGCTGTGAGGCAACACAGTGGAGCAAGGTAAAAAAACAAAACAAAAACCTTAAATTGTTTTTCTTTCTCCACTTTTCTCTGCTGCCAGTGTGCTGTAATACTAAAATGTGAAACTTAATAAAACCATAGCAACAGTTAAAGTAAATACTCTGCGAGTTTAGGGAGAGTAAGATAGTGAGTGTTCACAACCACACCACATAACCCCACAATGTAAAAAGTCTGAGCTCTCTTTTTAATTGCACCATGCATATTTGCCCTATACGCCATTGTAACATTATAGATTTCTGTGCAGGGTTTCTCAGATGCCTTCCACATGAAAGCCAGTTTAAAATACTCAGAGCTTTTCCAGTCAGATAGAAGGAAACTAATTCTGTAGGATAGAAGATACTGTGATAGTTTATGAATGCCTTCTACATCACATCTTATTTGAGTTCTGGCCTTTTGCCATCAAAGAAATAAGCTGTGTAAAAGCACACACAAATAGTCTCTATAGATCTCACAGGCTGAAGCCTACTAAAAAAAAAAAAAACAATATATTTTTTTTTGTTTCTTAAGAATATCTGAAACAGCCAGAGTGTGCTGTAGGGGCAAGCCAATTCTCTTATTCATGCTTAGTCATAATAGCAGAAGAACAGCCTAAAGAAGGTCTGATTATAATAGGGTATAATTAATACTTGAAGTCATTGTATACCTGGGTCCTCAAATGACAAGCCAGAAAAGAAAATAAGCAGGAAGGTTAAATCGCTATAACAATAAAAAGGCAATGCATAATGGCTTTGTCGAATGAATGCGATTGATTGGATAAAACCAGAAGCATCATTTGGCTTGCTTCTTCTCCTTCAACATCACAGCGGGCAGGAGCAGCCAACTGCAACAAGAGGCAAACAATAGGGGTCTTTGAACATCCAATACTTTGATCTGATCCATGAGAGACCCATGGAATACCTACAGGAATAATATCAAATGAATGAGGAACCCATACAGTGAGGGAATTAATGAGAAATGAATAATCTATTTTCAACCATTTCCATCCAGAGCTGCAAAGGCGTTCCAGGATTCTGAGCCATGGGGATGTGGCGAGAATAATCAAAGGATCTGCTGGAAAAGCTAGCAAAACTGTCCAAAATAGGAGGGTGAAAAATGTAGCAGATGAGAACGCCAGAGGTGTTCAACCTCTGATTAAGAAGCCACGGTTCTGTAAAACAAAAAGGTTTTAGCCACAACCACACGGATGTTTGTTTGAGCTGAAACATAACCTGAAAAAGGTGATGTTGCCGTTTCAAGATGCACAATAAGGAGGCAGTTAGAAACCGCCTGTTTAGTTTAGTCCCCAGAAGAGTGAGATTACTATGTCAACAACACAGCATGAAAAGTTAACCCAAGGGATCTTAAAAACCAAAAGTGAATGCTACATTTGAGAGGAAAGTAGTATAAACTCCTCACTGCTATATACAAATGTGGTCTGCCTACAATATTGCAAAATGTGAGCCACAAAGGTACTGAGAACTTGCTCCAGATTTATACAAGAGAAAAGTTATCAGGGAATATTCCAGAAAATGTTGGAGTCAGCAGCCAGGAAGCTGCACAAGAGAGAAACCCTGATGTTCCAAAAATGATGATCCAAGTTGAAGGTTCTGGAATGACCATCTCAGTCTCTTTGGGGAAAACTCAAATGTGCAGTGGATTCACTTTGGACTGGAGACTTTTTGGCACAAGTGAAGCCACATGTCTGCATGGCAAAGGGCAATACATGGTCATGATTATTTCAACTTCAGGACTGAGCCAATTGGGTTAACTTATGTTGCCATTATGATTTAAAAGGAACAAACA
This sequence comes from Poecilia formosa, assembly GCF_000485575.1. Taxonomy (NCBI): domain Eukaryota; kingdom Metazoa; phylum Chordata; class Actinopteri; order Cyprinodontiformes; family Poeciliidae; genus Poecilia; species Poecilia formosa. The sequence continues at coordinate 400,528 of NW_006800272.1, forward strand.
CAATTGTTTGATAATAAATGGCTTCACCCAACCAAATAAAAGAAAATTATTCCATTATTCGTATTTTCTTAGGTAAAATAAAATGGAAAAAAAACAGAAACAATAGATGTGAATTTTTTTAAATGACATTTTAAAAAAAATCATATTTAAATTGCATTATAAAAAAAAGATAGCATGCAAACTTGGCTTATTAACATCTGTCAAGTGTTAGTACTTCAGCCCAATTCCTATTTCTCAGTCCACTTGACCTCAAAATGTTGTCATCTGCACCCACACACTGAGCTCCACTGAGTTCCTGTGGATATCTGTATTCAGGTGAGATTTTTGTGACCAAAAATGAATGTGCTTACAGGGACGATATTACTCTGAATCAGTGTGGTGACTAAATCGGAGCAGATAAAGTGATGGGTAAAAGAAAAGCTCCTAGGAGGCTGTAGTAAAATCTGAGTGGAACACAGTTGTTCAGCTGAGCTAAAAAGAGCATGAATAACGGCACATGCTTGTCTGCAAGATCCAAGTGGATGGTTGAGAGGTATATCAAGGCCTTAAAAATCATCAAATGGTGCTTTCACACCACAATAGTTAGGTGTACTCAACTCCATGGTGATAGGCATGAGGAAACATGCCTCAATTGTATTTGGTCTAGTTCATTTTCACACTNGCCAGAGGTGTTCAACCTCTGATTAAGAAGCCACGGTTCTGTAAAACAAAAAGGTTTTAGCCACAACCACACGGATGTTTGTTTGAGCTGAAACACAACCTGAAAAAGGTGATGTTAGAAACCGCCTGTTTAGTTCAGTCCCCAGATGAGCGAGATTACTATGTCAACAGCACAGCATGAAAAGTTAACCTAAGGGATCTTAAAAACCAAAAGTGAACTTCCTGCAAACTCTCCCCCTTGGGTGGCTATTGAAAGAACTAGTGTTATAAACAGTTCTCTTTCGGCACTTCTTTTCTCGGCACCAATATCTCCAACAAATAGTGGAATAAATAATTTGTTTTAAATTGTTTGAAAATATGGAAACAAATTAAGGTATACTGTAACCTACCAGAGACCTCAGTTCATGCCCCAATTTACCATAACCATGCTTTTCTCCCATCGCTATCGGATATATCATTTAAAAATTGGAGACTAAAAGGCCTAATTACGCTGAAAATGTGTATATTAGCAAAAAGTTTGCTTCGTTTGCAATGTTGAAGAGCCGTTTCTCTCTTCCGGATGCAGATTTTTTTTTAGATATCTGCAAATTAGAAATTTTGTTCGAATTAACATCCCAAATTTTGTATCTCTTCCGGAAGAAAATAAGATATGCAAAATGCTGTTGGGCTCTCCAGAATAAAAAAAATAATAATTTCAAGCTTTGTTGACATCTTTGCAGAGTAAATCAATTTCACCACAAACTCCTTGAGGGTTGCGTGGGAGGAGGAGCTGGGTTTGCAGATTGGGAGTGAATTCTGGGAAGAGGGTCTTGGGAGGATCCGGTCATGTTCTTTCAATGCAAGACATCAGTTAATTCAGTTCAAGGTGTTTCATAGACTCCACTATTCTGAAATTAAATTGAACAGAATATTCCCCTCAATATCTTCAAAATGTGATAAATGTAAGTCCGCTGATGGCTCTCTGGCGCATCTGTTCTGGTCATGCCCCAAACTCTTCCAATATTGGTGTGACATTTTTAACTTGTTTTCCGAAGTGTATGGATGCAAGTTGGTTCCAGATGCCCAGATTGCATTGTTTGGATATTCTCCTTCACCTAGGAGCCGCAGCATTTCTATGCAAACGACTGTGATGTATGGAATGGTAACGGCTAAGAAAGTAATATTAAGATTGTGGAAAACTGACAAGATTCCTCAGCTTAAAATGTGGTTAAGCGATTTCAATGAGATTCTTCATTTGGAGAAACTGCGGTATGATGTTTTGGGCTCCACTAATAAGTTCTGTAGTATCTGGCAGCCGTTTTTGGACCATCTTTCTCAGTCTAAGAGTGACCCCCACGCTCGTTCGGTCTCTTAGTATGCCACCTGTGCCTTTATAGACAGGTTGTACCATCCTAAAGTGTAAATGGTAACCAGTGCACTGCATCCAGTTATTTAGATAATTGCCTTGACTTGTTCTCATTTTATTTTACTTTTAGTTATTGTATGTTCTTATTTGTACTGTTGTATTGGTAAGAGTATATTTTTCTTATACAGTAAGTTGTTAAATATGTATATGCTTCATATACATATGAAAATACAATATTTATTGTATTTTGAAAACTCAATAAATATATATATATTAAAAAAAACAAAAAAACAAAAAAAAACAAAAAAAAAAGTCACTGCATTTGAGAGGAAAGTAGTATTAACTCCTCACTGCTATATACAAATGTGGTCTGCCGACAATATTGCTGATGTGAGCCACAAAGGTACTGAGAACTTGCTCCAGATTTATA
>NW_006800272.1:403791-427984 GCF_000485575.1 Poecilia formosa
CTCCATGGTGATAGGCATGAGGAAACATGCCTCAATTGTATTTGGTCTAGTTCATTTTCACACTACACCTTTAAGAGTCGACCAAGCGCCTTGGCAACTATGCAATTACAGCAGCTGCTCATTTGGGTACTGTTACCAAAAGCTGCCCAGCATGAACTGCCTTGGCATGTTACCATATGTTTCTGATATAAATAACAGAAATAGAGATAGATTAACGATATGGTGTCGTTATTAAACAGACCTTGCACCAGCATTGAAGAGTCTTGGCCTGTCAATTAGTTTGGATTTTCCATGGTAAGCCAATAACACAAGAGTTACCCTACAAGCAAGGACTTAGATTTATGAGGTTTCTCTGGTCTGTATGAAAATATCTGTTTACCAAATTAAGTCTAAAGTGTACCATTCCTTCTGTGGTTTTTTCTCTATCCGTCCTACCATCTGATCGTGGTTTAGAGTGAATGTGCATCTCAAATGTTTCAACAACACTGAAATTTATCTTACGGGATTAGACAGTTGTTGATGTCAAAGCCCACAAGAATCCATACTCAAAGTAAATAAGGCAGGATCTAAAGGTAAAATGTTGTTTACTAATAGAAAAAAAATGAACCACTTGTTAGAAACAGAAAAAGAAACGGGGTGAACTGATTGAGTCCTGCTTCATCCCCTGGGACACATTTAACAGTCACACAGGTCTTTCTACAATCCCCAAAATGAAACTTGGAAAGCTAATTCTCATGAAGACCAGCTTGCAAATAATGGGGTATTGACTTCAAATTTGATTATATGGGATCCAATGTTTCCCTAATGCGGACAAGAAAACTGGTTCCAAAGGAATGCAATTAAGCCAACTGATTGATTTATTCAAATGATTTATTCATTCAAGTGTCATTCTCTCTCAAACATGCCCAATCTCAACTTTTCTTCATATTACATTATTGAACAGAATGTATTGAGTATTCTAAGCACTTTTGGGGATTTATTATAAAAAAAACCCTTTAATTTAAATATTTCTACAAATTATAAACCTAAAGTTAAGCAACCAAAGTTTAGAAGACTGAACACTAATCATAAATCTACTTATCAAAGTGCAGCACAGTCTACTTATCAAACATTATGCACATGTACATTAGAGGCTCTAGAGAGCTGTATGAAGTATCTTGAACATCAAAGCCTTTCAGTCCATTATTCCTGGATTATAATTAGCAATCAATAACAGGAAGATTCCATATTCAAGATAATTATGCTCTTATGCCCGATTTCTTGTAAGAGCGAGAAACTGCAGGGAAAGAAATGTCAGAAGATGGTCCAAATAATACCTAACCCTACGATTTACAGAAGCCTAAGAGGTTCAATCCTGAGTCACCCATAAAGTGCACTAAACAAAACCAAGTGATCATAATCCTCGCTTAAGTTCTTTGGGAGAAGGGAAAATATAACTGGTTGGGTCTTGTGATTTTTATCGTATTATACAAGACTAAGTGTTGAGTATACAGGACAAGTCACAAATTGTCTTAAGTTACACCAATTTAACCTTAATTAAGTTTGCATAAAACAGAAAAAGGGATTACAACATAACTTCAGTTTGTGCTTTTGTGTCATGCTTATATTTCAGGTGACTGCTGTGTAAGGGAGCAACACAATCAAGCTGAAGAAGGTGAATAATGAACACTTTAAGGGCTGAGCATCACTTCATTCCACTAGATTCTCAATTTCCTTCTGTGCTCTATCTGGAATTCCTCCCATTGAGGTGAATTAAATAAAGTGCTCCTTGTGTGTTACACTGAGAAGTTTGAAGGTTTTCAGTTGAGATTCACTTATTCAATATTTTATTAATGCAATAGGGAAATTAAATGTAATTCATTAATTTAGATTCTTCAAAGAGTTATTGAAGATGCACACAAAAATCCCCACTTAAATTTTCAGAATATGAAAAGTCAATTACAACCGAGAGGCAGGAAAAAGGAAAATGATTGATGTCCATCACTGACCTATTGATAGGTGCATCACCTTAAATTTTTTTTTTTTATATAAATGGAATTCAGAAAAAATTAGAGAAAAAAAAAAAAAGGAAAATCTTTCAAGAGGCCATTAACTGGTGGAGGTCACTGACACGGTCAGTCAGTGACCACCAGGTAAATGATCTAAATTTGCTGGAAAAATGAAGAAAACAGAGACCCTGCATTCTCACCTACTGATCTCTGACCTCTCAAGAGTAAATGCTTTCAACTTCAAAACAAAATGACAGTGGGAGAGTATTTGATAGAGCTGCATGCAATGGGAAACTCTGGACTTTCATTGAAACCATCTTGTGAATTTAGCCAACAAACCTCTTTATCCATCTGTACTCTTCAAGTATAAACTGAAAGGACATATTTGGTCAGAAAAGTTTATATCAGAAAAAAAAAAAGTTTGTCAACGGAATATGAAACCTTTTTAAGTCACGAACATTTGAGGACCATGATAATTTATAACATTTATATTATTATATTTACTTGTGTATTCAGAAACTACACATTAGTTTGTTTGTACTACACAGTCCAAGTCCGTTGGTGATGTCAAAGCTTCATGCTGGTATCCCCAGAAACATTGTGGACCTACACTGGAAGCACCAAAGAGATTTGAATTGCACCAAAGTTTAGGGCTCATTCATAAAGTGTCTTCAGGTGACATTTGTTTAACCTGTGAAAAAATATTAGATATGTGGTGACATCTGATGGCTCACAGTATTTAGTTAGCTTCTCTTATTCAAACGTTATGGTGGCAGCAGATCTGGCTGTGCATGAGGCTTGAGAACAGAAGGCATGCTTCACTACTTGGCGAATGATGCTTTTTATTTCAACTTCATTTCAAATGCACTGCAGTTCTTAGGTTTCTATGAACACAGGATTTAGATTGGTTTTAGGCATTTACATCCACTTCAGTTCTAGAAGGCATGGATTGGGGAGCTGGTAGTGTGACATGAGCACGAGTAGCCGGCTCTTCAGTCTCAGAACCATTCCACCTCGGAGAAGATGGCGCGACTGGATGATGCGACTTCATTTCAAACCTCACACAGTCAGTGCTTCACTGTGTGACTAATCTTGACAGGATTGTTGTGAATTTCTTTCGGTTTCGTTCGTTACTTTGCATGCTGATCAGATGTGTGTCTGTATTGTGCCTCTCCTGTGAAAACCTCAGCAAGAAGTCACAGGCTTCAGTGTGTAATGTAATCATGTAATCATTACCTCTCTAATTGTTGCCACGGTAATCTGTAGCCATAATTTGTTTTTACTAATACACCAGCTCTTTTGTCACAGCTAAGTGGACATTTTAATTATTTGTTTCCATTGTTACGTTTAAGCATTTCAACTCTATTACAATTATACGAATGATAATGTTTTTTTTGTGTGTTTTTTTATCTCATCTCAAAATTACACATGGAGCTCCATCTTTTCAGAGCCCACCAAGCAAGTCTCCTCCTTGTGAAAGCGGCACCAAGCTCTGGCTCTCGATTGCATCAGATATTTAAGTCTTAGCGCTGATAAGAGTCATGTTCAAATTCCATGCTCAACTGTGCTACATAACAGACATCTTAAGAAATCTGGTTTAACCGGATTTCAAACCATGTACAGCTCAGAAAATACAGCTCCATCCACTGAAGGAGACACCGTTATGAAAAAGAAAGTCCTCCAATTAGTTACAGTCCCAAATAATTATGAAGAGTTTCACCAACCAACTTGAGTCAAATAAGTACGGATGATGCACGGCTGTAAAAGGCTAGCAAACATGCCAGGTCACAAATCAAAGTTTAGACATCCTGGACAAACAAACAGAGCAGTTTTTAGTGTTCACATTCTATCGTGCATACAAGCATTTAGATCTGAACTTTTGCACTTGTTGAATAAGAGACTTTAGATACATTCACATCTTCAAATGAACCTTTTATCCTAAAGATAATGCCGTGAGACCTTCAAGATATGAGTTTTGAAGACCTTGCTGTGCTGTCACAATCAAAAGATGTTTGTTTAAATGGCTGTCAGGATGTCAGTATGTGTCAGACATTTAAAAAAGTCTGACTTTTGAGTTAGAAATTCACAAAGTTTTGAAACCAGTGAATGATAAATTCACAGTCACAACTTTAAAAAGTGAGTGACATGTAAATCTGATAGCAAACCAGCTCCAAGCAGGAGATCTATAAATCATTTACACTGACTATATAGAATGCCAGACAAAAACATTTTTTTGAAATAGCTTGGTAAAGTGATGAGGACAAGTACACAAAACTTTCCTCTGATTTGAGGTCAGACTGATAACACGTCGGACCAGAAGCTGCCAGCACAAAGCTGATGACTCAGGCGACAGAACCAACAAGTTTAGTTCAACTGAACTTAAATTAAACCTGATCAGACAGACGAGATTCCGTTGCAGAATTGCTTCTGTGCACCCACTTTGCATTTTTCCATAATTTCCACTAAATTTTCTGCACAGAAATTTGCTTTACCTTACTGAAATGTCTAATGACCATTTGTAAATCTGCAAGTTCCAGTCTGTGTAACCTTTTGACTGAATCAACAGGTGGTGTGCAGAGATTACCCATTCTGCATAGGCAGTGATCCAAATGAGGTAACATGAGATAGATTCTGACCACACAAGGGACTCCTCACACCTGAATGGTGCCGGTTCTGGTGTGAAAAGCTGATGGACCCAAATGTCTACCTGCTTTGAATTACACTTTCCTTTTTCACCTCCTCTATCGCCAACATGCAACCCCATATTTACCGGGTATAATTGAAAAATAGGCTGTGAGCCCTTTGTTCAAATTCAAAATCAGAATCAGTTACATTAGACATTCAATCATATTAAATATAGGATTTTTTTTTATCCCCACAGCAATAAAAAAATATATTTAAAGGGAAATATTATGTAAAATTTAATATCATGTTTTGGTATAATTCAAAATCATACCTGCAGTGTTGCTTTGATTTCATGCGAGTCTGAAGGATTTCTTAATCTCCCATAGCAGCCATTTTAAATGCTTGCCCTCAAAACAATGCCTCAACTCCACCAGCCTAGTGGTTACACCAATCATCAAACATCTGGTAAAACTCCTCACCCTCAAACACAAACTACTTCTCATTCAAATGCTCCCAAGAAAAGCTGTATACTGCACTATAACGTACTGAAGGCGGAGCGTCTGAAAGAGCAAGAAGCTTCTTAAAGAGACAGAGGTCAATTTCAAAGCCTCAAATTGCGAAATCAATTTGCTTTTATTTATGTTTGATATATGCAGCATTTTTACAACTGAAGGTAACAGTTACTTGATTGTGATATAAAATGTCTGTGCCTGAAAAATACATAATATTGTCCATTTATGAAATGTAGTTCATTTTGTTTTTTTTTGTTTGTTTGTTTGTTTCTGGGTTAAAGAAACAAAGGTTCTCTTTTACTTAAAGAGAACCTAACAGAATTTTTGCATGTAGTCAAACTCAAGAACATATGGTATATATACACACACCATCACTCCCTCCTTTAAAGGGGAAGCATTGTGCATTTTTCAGACAGTGATATTTTATAGCATAATATATTAACTTACTTTCAGTTGTTATGAAAATGCTTTTCAATAACTGAAAAGAAATTCGACTTTGCAATTTAATGTCTTTAAACTGAGTGTCTGTCTCTTTAAGAAGCTCCTACTCTTTCCCACACTCCGCCTTCAGCTCCATTAAGCAGTTTACAGCCATTCAGGAGTATGTATGATAAGCTCAACAGATATGTAATTCCACCGTGTGTGCGCCAATTGCTGCTGCCGCTAATCTGGATGAGTAGAATAGGGAAGATTTTATGCAGGAGTGCCTGTGAGCCAGAAGCTCAGCTGGAGACCGCAGCTCCGAAGAAGGGATGTGTGGAAAACGTGGCGGTTGGTGAGAGCAAGCGTTTAGGCACCCCCAAATGGCTGCTAAGGGGGAGTATAGGATTTCTCAAACATGCAGAAAAGAATTAAAGCAATAATGAGGGGAGATGAAAAAGTGATTTTAGCGTCCTTTCATCTGTTTCAGATCTACTGCAGGGACATGGTTCTCATTGTTAAACTCTACACATGCTCCCTATGAACTTGTTGAACTGCTGCCGTCAGACGGAGTACAGCAACATCAAAGGCAACACCACTAACCTGCTTCACAACCTTCTGCCTTAAACTGTTTAACTGTGGAAGTACTGTTAAGATTACGTATTTTACAGCGCGTCACCCATTTTGTTTTATGATCGTCCCTGTTATAGATCAGACATACCATTTGATTGAAACCATGTAGCATTGGAAAAGCTTTCCATTAAATACTGAAAACACATGGTGAGAATTAATTTGTAAGGGTTCCTCCCCTGAAGCTGTATCAGACTTAAACTCCACTATTTATATTTATAACCCAAGAGATCTAACTTAATGTCTTGGCATGAATTTTAGTCCAACTTTATAATTGACAGAAAAAGAAAAAAAAAGAGAGGAAATAGGAAGGCTAAATGGAAGATGGCAAAAGCACTTCTCAAACAAAAAAGGCATTTTGATGAAGTGAAGATAATCAAAGAAACATGGGTGGAGGCAAATCGTGTTTTGTGATCTTCATAACGAAAAAAAAAAGTCTGTATGAATATTTAAAAATCCCCCTTCACCTGACAAGTGCAGTAAGCAGACACAGGAATTTACGCACGAGTTGCCATAAATTCCCAGATTTGCGTCATTTAGAAAGACTGAATACAACACCTGCCGTATATTTCCAGCGTTCCAGTTTCCAACACAAGTCAAAGCTAGAAGTCATCTATGCGACCAGCAATGAACAAACCCAGTAAAAACTACAGAATAAGGAAAGAACCGAAAGGCGCGTCAACATGTCCACAGAAAACCGTTAACGCAGGGCGCAATCTACAGCGCCACAACACCGCAGATCGCGCTGCTGCGCACGAAAGCTCCAGTCTCAGAAGTTTCTGGAGCGCCGAGGTTTCATTAATACCAGAGGGGGTAGATGAATAGTAAAAAAAATAATTTAAAAAACCGCCTAAAGCCTGAACGTGTTCTTTGAAGCTGTTAACAGTTTTGAAGCCCCGTTGTGTCCTCCATGCGTCAAGGGCTGCGCATCCAGTCCTGGAAACTGGAGAAAATGTAATATCTGTTTTTAACAAAACAATCACACAGAGAGGGAATGATGCAGTAAGCCAAATAAAACACGATCTAAAGGGGTCAATACGCATTTTTAGTGGATTCATTTCTATTCATCCACACACACCTCAACACCCAACCCCACCCCGTCACACATCAGTCCCCAAAGTCCCGTACTCTTGCGTTAATCTCAGTCAAACATCTTTTATATCTGCCCATATTGATTGCACCTGCCCAGAAAGGCGCAAGCGACGCCCATGACTCACCTGATATGCACACAATAACATTCGCGTGAAGAATGATCAATAGCTCCCAAATTATATCCATCATCTGTCCTCATTCCACGCGCATCACGCACACGATTGGGGGTTTTAAAATAAAAATGGGGCAAAACGAATGGGAAGCGGGGCTTTGGGTTATCAGATGCTGAAGTTGTGTCCTGTCAGGCTGGATCCCGCTGAACACCTTCCGCCAGGTATCATCCACACCAGACGCATAGCAGGTGATCAGATCCTCAGGACGGGGGAGATGGCTTTCACAGATCACGAAGAAAACAATCAAGAACTCCAGAGAGAAAGATCCAAGAGCAGATTCCTCCGAGCAATTAGTTCATAGTAATATTCCAGTGCATCCATCCATCCGTCCGCTCATCCATCCGGCGCCGTCCTCTTTACGTATCAGCGGGCATCCCGTCCTCACAGACGCGTCAAAAAAAATCTTTGGGAGGGTTTTCTTTTTTGTTTGTTTTCTTCCACAGGAAGATGTGGGAAAGTAAAAAATAACACCGACAGATTTTTTGTAACTACTGGGTAAGCTGTGGGGTCCGTCTAACACCTGGAGACAAACCCACAACTCGGCAAAACTCGCATCCAGGTGCAAGCCTCCGATCCAGACTTCTCCGCGTCACCGGAACGTGCCAGCGTCAAGCTAGACAATGTGGCAACTAAACTTCCGGGGAGCACTTCAAATTAAGAGTTTTGAGGATTTTTTTTTTTTCCTTTTACTTATATTTAGGCCTGAAATGTGGCATTTTTCAGATAATTTTTGTCCGTTTTTTTCTAGTAGGGAGGGCAAAAGTTCTTGCTACCGAAGAGCGGTCTTCAAAATACAATTTAACAAAAAAAAAAAAACCTGATGCGTGCCCTCGTACAACCTTCAGTCAGTCCGTCATGTACTCCTCCCTAGCCTCCTTTCTGGTTAGCGGTTTGTCTGCGCTTTTATTTTTAATCCACCACCGCTCAGTTTCCGTTTATTCCTCCTCTAAAGTTAGTAAAAGTGATGCAGCTTCGTCTTTCCACCGCGCCCTGTATCCAAGCATCCCGAGTATAAGGCTCAGTGTGCAAGACACCATGCTGAGAGGAGACAAGGGAAACTGTAAATAAACTCCCCGGAGCCATCAGGAGACAACTGCGCCTGTGGGTCCTTCAGAAATCTAAACTGACGACTAAAACTAATTAAAGAGGAAAGTCGATTTTGGTTTAAAAAGTCCTCTGAGAAGTAAATTGTGTTTTTCATCGATTGACGATAAGATGATGAACGCTTTCCTGCCAAGACTGAGTCTGGCTGATCCTACGCGGTTCATCGAGGCGCCCTCAGTCGGCAGGGACACAGGTGGACGGAACGCGCGCATTGCAGGGAGAAAGAAACGGAGAAGGGGGAGGGGGGGGGAGTGGGATATGGTGTGACATGTTTGGGTTTTAAATATTGTCCGTGTCGCAGTAATTAAAGTACTGGTGGCTTCTCACAGATGCGGCTTGTTTCAAAGCAGCTCAGAAAGAAGTCAGTGGATTAAAATGGGAACAGAAAAAAGAGCAGAGAAAAAAATCGAAATGGTGCACTGTTAAAAAAAACGGTTGAACTTAAACAAAAAACTTCTAGATTTTATTCATTATAAAAAGACAATGAAGAAAAAATTATAATTACATTTATTACCACATGTAAATCTTAAAATAGAAACATGCCATATTCACCATTTTATTTTTGTATTAATTAACCTAAACAGGTTCTGTGCACACTCCACAGCTTAAAACAATAGAAAAAAAATACAAGTATTTAAGATTTCTGACCAAAATCCAACTATAAAAGCTATATGGGGTATACCCCCCACCCCCCATCTCCAGGAGTCAATTGGCAAAGTATGGCGACTTTATCCCATTGACAGGCACCTTGTAGAGAACCTCTATCTGCTCTAATCACAGTGGAAAAAAATACGTTCTCATCTAGGACTGGAAGAGAAAATTATATTTCTGTTCTTGCAAGTGAAGTATGGGAGTTCTCACAGCTTGTTCTTGACGCATCTTAGCAGAACTATTTTCATGAGGTGTCAGATAAGTGTGTGATTGCTCATAAGTATGAGGTGGGTGTGATTACTAAACTGACATATGCTGCAGAGGAAGAGCCATATTAGGACTTTCCAGGAGCTCTGCACTTTACTTGTGAAGCATGACATGTAATAGCCAGAAAAAAAAGAAAAAAAAATCTATTCTTTTCAACTTGAGGGAAAAAAAAGTCTGTTTGAGGAATATATGCCATATACATTTCATAACATAACCTCTACAGTCAGGACAGCTGACAAACCATAATCTTTAAATACCTTCATCAACCAGCACACATGGATGACTGACTTTTATATTTGCCACTCAAGGATGATAATGTTGAAATTGTATTATTTTGTTCACTACAGTACCTATGAACCCACAGGTGTGCTTCCATCCAACAATATGCAAAAACAAACAGAAGCTTAAGAGTCAAGACATTATCATTTAACATCACCCAAATTGTCTGAAGGCAAAATAATCTTAATGTAAATGTCTCATTTCAAAATAACACTGAAAAATAATCTGTCATTCTGAAAATAACAATACATTTGGGGTCAAGAAAAAAGAATCTGAATTTATATTCCTTTCATATTGTGAGTTTGTAGAGAGATCCGTCTCATTTCTTGTCAGCAACAACCTTTGGGGTTGAAAAGATCTAAACTTTAAGTCTACCATACTTAACTATCTTTTAAACTCGATTTAATAAAATAAACCGGGGTATATAGGTTTAAAAAATATCAAAAGTTTACTACACTACTTTTTTTTTTTCTACACTAAAAGTAGCTTCTTGTGATGTTATTTTAGAAAATCTTTGAATTTCTGGTATTCAAAAAGTTTTTAGGATTTTACTTTGGTAAGAAAAGTTATTCACAAAGCACCTTAGGCTTTAAGAGAGCTCCTAATGTGACAAATTGTCAGGAGCAGTGAGAAGGACTTTTAGTGAACCTAAGAGCGTCTTAATCGAGGGAAGATGGTGAAGAGAGAGACAGAAAGCAAAGATTAACTGTAAAATGGATAGAGCTGTGCCAGCAGCAGGCACTGCTCCTCTGTCAATGTTTGGTTTTCGACTCCTTTTTGTACTGGCATTTTATGTAGGTCGTTTCACCAGAACAACAACTTTACAAGCAGGCAATCACTGTAAATTCCCTACAGCTGAGCAGCGACATTAAACAGATGAGTAAAATGACCAGGATGGTGAGAATCCATGACAAATCAAAAGTAATGGAGATATAAATAGGGTAGAATCAAACATGTTGATTCTGTTGCTTCATCATCATGACACGCCTTTTGTACCAGTTGTATTATTTAAATTCTACCAACCGATCATTGGAGGTTTTTTGTATCCCTCATGCATCAACCAATCACTGTCACCAGAAGACAGCATCACACCTACTAGCAGGATCAGCTACCCCTTCTCAATTTATGAATGAGCCCTGAATTTTATTTTTAATACGTTTGGCAATAAAACCAAAACAAACCAAAAAAAAACAAAAAAACATTGTCTCTATATATTGAGAAATCAGCCAATAAAAGGGTAAAGAGTAAAGGGTAGATGTTAGGTTAAAAGTGTTAATCTCAGGTTGTAGCTAATATAAAAAGGTAGAACTTAATTGAATTTTTTTCCCCATCATAACTTTGGGTCTGTCTCAAGTATAAACATGCATCAATAAAATGGGAGAATCAAGTGTTGAGGCACTTTACAAATAAAAGTGTACTTATCAAACATGGACTGAAAAAGACAAGACATTAGCCAAGACCTGAGTCTTGCCATTAGGTCTTGACACACTGCCTTCAGAACTTCATCACAACACACTTCTTCCATTAAGCCATTTACAACCGGTCTTATGAGTGTTGGACTGAAGTATGCATGATAAACTCAGCAGTTCCACCAGGTGTTTGCCAAATGCTGCTGCCACTAGTCTGGTGGAGCCGTGTGAGGCTGGAGCTCGGCTGGAGACGGCAGCTCCAAGGAGGAGATTTGTGGAATTAGATTTGTGAGAGCAAGGGTTTAGATAGCGCAAAACGGCTGCCATGACAGATTCAAAATTCCTCAAATATGCAAGAAAGAATCAAAGCAGGGAATGACATGATGCAAACCTCAAACAAGTTAATTATGCTTAATCTCCAAATGCCTTTAAAGTACAAAAATGCTACAGGAATTTATCAACATTTTTCATTAAAAAAAAGAAAAAGGATTCAAGAAAAGAAAAATCCCCAGAGGACGGAAAGTACTACCCTCTAAAATAAATAATTCAGGTGCAAGTGAAGAGCGAAACTGTTCGGTCTGTTCTTAAAGAAACAAAGTAAAATCTTTGTCATAGTTAATATACATTGCATGTGACAACAAAGCAGCACAGGACTGTAGGGAGATTAATGTCAAGGTTTTTCTGGTGTGGTGCATAGAAATGAGTCTATGATGATGAAAGCAGGATTCAAAGCCTTTGCAAGTCTTTTCAGCAGAAACCAGCTCACCTAACAAAACATCCCCAGCCCTTAATCATCCCTTACATCTAACATCTACATGTCTAAACGACTGTTGAGATAAAGGTAATATTGTTATTCACGGAGACCTGAAACAATATCTATTGATGCTGTTGAAGAGCTATGTTGTGCAGTTCTTTTCCCCTAGTAGAGAAGTTGGAAGGTATAACTATGCTGTTTATTTTTGATAATTGTCAGCTTTTCATCACACACTGTTTTGACCGTCATCAACATCCCTATGAATGAACACTGAACAAGGTATTGCATCCAAGAATCTATGAATGTACATAAACCACAAGAAAATAAGACCAACCACTTTTATCAAGTCCAGTATTGACATTTTTGTGTTGATGTACAACACAAAAACAGTGTTAATACTGCAGTTCTTGATCACTTAAGTGAACATTCAGCTAATTTGCTATGTACCGGATCAAATTCAGACTCTCAGATATCCAAAGGGAAAAAAAAAGTCTGCCAAATCATTCTGATTCTAATCGAACACTCATGAAAAGTGGGAGCTTGAAAAGCAATTCAGTTTCATAAAACACTCTAGCCTCCTTCAGATTCACAGCAGCAGCACAACATGGAGAGTCCCACCTGAAACATGAGACTCATTCCTCCTTTTCAACAACACAGATGGACAGCTAGTCCAGCCAACTCTCCCTCTCTGTTGCACGGTCGGCCGGGTGGGGAATTTCGACACACCGTTCTTTGAGTTGGCCTCGTTGACTCAGAGATGGCGCACGCTGTCATTCTCTCTCGGCACATTCGTTAGGCAGTTCCAGTTTTCTGGGTCACGCTGTGGAAGGTTTCAGTGTGACCGAACTGGCAGGTTCTCTACAGTAAAAAAAATAAAATAAATAAATAAATAAATAAATAAAAAATGCTGAGAAAGTCTTTTCAGGGTTTAAAAAACACACAGGGGGACCATGTGATGTGTCTGAAAGCAGTTCAACAAAGAATATCTCCAAAGAACACTGGCATGGTCTAAAAGACCAATAGCATTTCTAAAGTGTTTCAGCATAAGCATTCCTAGCGGAGTAAAACATACCCCAATCAACCATTTTAAAGAGAGCGTTAATTAGCATGTGTACATGAACAGTAGTCCATCTCTAAACATCTGACGCCCAGTTAGCAACAACCGCAAAAAGCTTGTATCAGAGTCCAAAGGCAAAGTCAGGTTAAAAAAATAAAGTAAAAACAGACATAGCACTTCTAAATAAATAAATATTAAAATCTTTGTTGAGGCCTAATCTATTTTTGGTTAGTTTCTAACCAGCCAAAGTATTTATAATTGTGTAAATAACACAGGACTATAGACAATCTCAAATGCAAATTCATAACGATGAGTTATGGTAATCTTAAAAATGTCTGAAAAATCACTTTCATGTATTCATGTCCTGCTACTCTGTCCCGTTCCAGCCAGCTTGTTCCACCTACATAGAAAACAATGCTGCTAAGGCTTTCAAAACTTAACAATGCTATTAGCTGCATTTAACTAAAATGATTAAGGTAAACTCTTACTGAGAAACAAAACGTTTTTGTGTGGTTCACGGTGACAAAGCACATAATACAGGCCTTATAATGCCTTATAATGCCTATAAGAACTGTGTTGGGCAGCCACGTTGTTAAAACAATGAAATTGTTAGCTCACCTGGACCTTTATTTACTAAGCACACCGGAAAGCAGCTTCTCATAGTTTTCCCGACAATTCAGTCCAGTACTTCACATGACAGACAGTCGGGTGACGTTTTCAGATCTATTTCATTTAAAAAGATGACTGCTCTTCATAATAAAAATGTTTCGTTTTGGTAAATGTTTATTTTATTAGAAAGAAACAAAAACAAAAAAACACCGAACTGTACATTACTCTTCACGGACCAAACAGGTGAAACGCATCATCCTGATCACGGTGGTGCATTTGATACCGCAGGACATTCGGCTACCGGATGAGACTGTAGCTTCAGAAACCCTTGGTTAGCAGCCAAAATCAATTCAAAATGTAGAGGAATTTCCTCTTAGCAGATACATATACTGGCAAAACCCTGTTTTGTGGATATCCTGTAGAAAATGATCGATTGGTCTTCTGACGTTCCACACCTTTTCAAACTAATTGAGAATGAGCTATATTTCGCATCACTTAGGAGAGTACTTCACTTGTTTATCAAACAAGTGCATGAAACACTCAGAAAAATCACTGTAAGCAAATATATACAATTTTTATCAGCATGTCTATGGACTCTTTACATTTTGCTAGATTTATATTCAGCAAAGACAAAAAAGGCTCACTTTGTAAGGGTCTTGTTTTGAAGAAGCATTGCTAGCAATAATCTAATTTTGCCACCTTATTATTTATATTACAAACCTGCTAAGGTCTCTATTGATTTATGACATGTAAATCAATAGAGACTCTACACAGTCAATGCAAGATATTCATTTCAAATACAGTGGACTGAAAAGGAAACATATTTTAATTTTCAATAAAACTTCAGTAGGTGGTATAATGTTTATCAAGCTTAGCTGTGTGGAATTGATAAAGTAATAAAAAAAAAACCTGTCAACTACAGTAACCAGAAAACTTCAGAAATTCATTTTGATCCACTAGTTGTCTAAAGGTTAAGGTGGAGCAATAATATGGCCTTATAGACACAAAAACACCCCAGGGAGGGTTTGTTTTGTTTTTTGTCTGACAGGAGCAAGGCTTGAACACAAGCACCAACATGAAAGCAGTCAAAATGCAACAAAAAGTCATCCCAGCAGAAACATAATTTGTAGAAAATCAAACCTTTTTATTCTTGTGGCTCCCACTTCTTGAAACCTCAGAATTTTATCTCAAAGTTTCAGAAGCACAAACCCCCCCCCTAATTCTGTGATTTTTCCTCCATCTATCCCACTCAGCTTATTGCCCATGTGATGCTCTAAGTCAGACGGACCAGGCAGGAGGTACAGAATCATGGGCGATCAATATCATACACAGCTTTTGTGTGTTTTTTTCCTCTCTCTCTCTCAAAGTGCTTCTTTTCCGGGTCCCTTTAGGCCACAATGCTTTTACCCATCAACAATCCGTTTGGTGTCTTTTTTGCAGTGTGTGACTTCTCAGAGTAAATCTGCTTCTTTTAAAAAGAACATTTAAAAAGTGGTTTTCTCCTGGAAGGTTGGAGTCAATGCTTTGTTCAGCTAGCATTTGGGTTAAAAAAAAAAACTGTAAAATTGCAGCTCTCAACTTTATTCCTCCTTTGACTCTGTGTCGATCTTTGTGTCAATGGAATTGTCATGGTGTCTATTCAGAAATGGTCCATCATGACCCTCTCCATTTAGAGGTGCCAAAAAAGAAAAAAAAAAAGAAAAATTCAACAGGTTTGTAAAATAAGAGCGTGCATTCTTTTCAAATCGTTACCGGTAGGAAAAACGTCAGAAGAGCCACAGGTTTTAGAGTTACAGAAATAAGATATCAAAATGAACTCGTCTACTTTTTATCATTACACTAAAAGTCGCTGAAAGCAAACTGAAATTCTTGCTTCTCTAAAAGCACCAACTGTTTGTCACATTTACATCTTACTCAATTTTTGTGACTATTCATATCCCCAGAAACGATATAATTTAAGAGGATTTCTGTTTATTCGCAAGCGCTGAATGTTTCGTAGCTTGTGAAGGAAAATGAAAAGAGCATCCACTTGGCGACACAAAGTACTGCTTGGATCCAGATGAAAAAAATGAGCCATCAAATCAATCCAGCTATTTTTTTTTTATATTAACCTGCCCTGCTCAGGGTCACTAGTGACCATCTCCAGCAGTCAGCAGGGTATAGGCTCCAGACAGGTTGCAAGCTAAAACAAGTTTTCATTCTGGAGGCTTTCCCAAGGGCTTCTGCCCACTTTTTTTTTTTTTTTTTTGTAAACATACTACGCTTTCACCCACAGGGTCACTATTAAGGGCATTCTGGAGGCTTTCCCAAGGACTTCTGCCCACTTTTTTATTATTATTTTTTTTTTATGTAAACGTTCTAGATTTTTCCAGACTCAACTTTTAACATACAATTTGCAAAAATATGGCAGACATTTCTCATTAAAATATGTAGGGAAAAAATGGATTTAATAAAAGAGAAAAGGCTTAAAGAAAGTAAGAGTAAACACAGAATAAAGGGAGGTAACATGTACCGAAGGAGTAAACGAAGGGATGGCAAGAGGAAAAATTGTAGGAAGAACACAACGAGGCAAGAGAAGAAGGAGAGTCACTGCAAATGGAAGGATGGAAGGAAAGAACTTAGGTAGAAAGAGTCCATCTTTCTGGAAAAAAAAAACAAAACTATTCCATATTTTCCCACTTTCTTTCTCTTCCCTGCTACGCCAGGCTCGTGGAATATTGAACTCCAAATTGTTCCACACACATGAAAAAAAAAAAAAAATCTGTAAAAAAATCTCTGGAAGATATCCTGCTTATCTTCTGCCAGTACATTTTCTGTTATTCTATGGAATTTCCGTCACAATTTTGTCTGTAATTTAACAAGTTTTTCATGTTAAAACTCCAGTCCAGATCAGTAATTCCAGTTAGTTGTTACTACAATATGAAACATGCAACAATTTGCTTTGCAACATTAAAATCATAGCTGTAGACGAGGACCAACATACTTTGGAATAAATGCCCCAACAGTCAACCACTACTTTATTAAAGAAATAAAAAAAAAAGGTATATATATTTAGTTCAAAATTAAACTGATCATAGCTTAATGCCAACGATTTCAGAAGACACCGGATTTGTGAGTTTTTACAGAATGTGAAAGTAACTTTGCCCCTGATGACATGTTGTCACATCACCTAGTCTCATCATTTAAGGTCACACACATTGACAGCATGACACATTCATCCTGAGCTTTGAAATAAATGGCATAATGCCCACCCTGCCCCCCAATAAAGAGTGCAATTTATTCAAATACTCAGGAGAGTACAGTGAAACTGTGTCTCCTCTTTAGCGCAATTAACTTGTCAGCTGACACAGCACAAAGAAGCAAGAGATGTAATTATTATTTTCCCTTACACTGGCCAGGTCAGAAAATGCCAATTTGTAACTAAAAAAAAAATAAAATAAAAATCAACAACAAATGCTAAGCGAACTCTAAAGGGCCAAATGCAAATTGGAGAGCGAGCAGAATTCACTTTGTGAGGAGACAAATAAAGATACGTCTGCAAGACGGAGCAAGACACGGAGACAGGAGGGGGGGAGAGCTGGGAATAAGACATAACAGTTCACTTCTTTTCTTGGCAAACTCTCCATGCCCAGAGTCCTACACGCAATTAAAAGTTTGAAGAGTTTCCTAATTCCTTCTGCCGACTTCATTCCAGATACTAGAGGGCAGACAGATGTTAGGATCCACTCCAGCATGATCAAGAGTGTATCCTCGCTTGTAATGATGCAATTAAAATGATGATCTCTTTAAACTCTTGGAAACATGTGGCCGTGTCTCCCAGGCCGCACAAGCTGAGCAACGTTGCAAGGTTCAGAGGAGTTAGGATGACGGAAACCAAGTAAATGAGTGCAGGCAGGTCTTTCTTTGCACTGCACAAATTGTTGGTGACACTGGCGGAGAGGTGGACGTTGCTCTTTGGGTGTAAAGAATAAACAATAATCAATAAGGTTCTCCAGTAATAATCTACTTGAAAACATGACAAGACTCCTAGAACTGGCACCAGAAGCCATAAGGAGAGGCGTCACCAGTGGCGTGACAGGCAGCTGCCAGGCGGCTGCCAGGCGCCCAGTCAGAGACAAAATGACTCCTGGCAAAACATACAAACTAGCAGTGGTTTGCAGGTAGAAAAATTTAGCAAGAACTGTTTAAAAAGCTTAATTATGTTGAATTCTCCAAATTTAACAAAAAGTGACACTTTTAAATGAGTATCGCAGCTATGACATAATGAAGCCCCTTCATGACAAGCATTTGAAAGCACTCAGTTAACAGAAAGTGAATTTGTTGCTGTGACCTATTGCACTTCTGAGGAAACCTAGCCCACTACTCAAGAGGCAGAGGCCTCCAGTTCAGTAATTATCTCGTGTTTGTGTATTGTTTCCACAGATTTTTAGTCGAGTTGTAGTCAAGCAGCTACGATGGCCGCTCACATATCTCCCAGGTTATTTGAGACCAAATTATTTTTGACATTGAGATACGGTCCAGTGTGTTCCATAGTTTATGCTTGCACCAGAGTCTGTTTAAAAACTAACTTTATGATACATATTTGATTGAAATTGAAAGTTTTGAGGAAGGCAAGCAGCAGCCGGGTATCGCTGAGCCAAAACTAACAGGATGTTGGGTTGGCTTTACATCAGTCAAGGAGAAACAAATGGCAGAATAAGTGAAACGTTGTCATCAGACCTGATCCTACCGTTTGATAAAAGCTTTCAGTCTTGATGTTTAGGTCTGAAAACTTAATGAGGACCTATTGTATAAAAATCACATTTTGCAAGTTTTTGCTACTTCCATTTGGTTCTCTAATACTTCTAAAAACAGACCAAGCGCTTAACACCCCCAATCAGCTGGTTTTGTGTATGGTTTTGTGCTTTTTTAGTGTATGGAAAATGAGTTGTTTTAAAAACCTTCAATAATGTAACATCATAATTCAGCAGGGACTGGCCTTCACTTAGCAACCCCAATGTAGCCCAACTCATCACCTAGCAACCCAAGTGGAGCTCCATGACATTTGGCCAGCTGGGTGTACTGCTGTATGCGGTGTACAATGGCTGCTGGAGAAGACACGTGTTTTGTTGTCGACTTACCTTTCCTTTCAGAAACCACTTGCTGCGTTCTTGTAGTGAAAGAGGTGCTGCTTCTCTTTGCAGCCATTTTCATGTGCAAAAGTGAACACTGAGTTGGAGGACGTGGCCAGCAGCGGCTTATCTAGATTTAAAGTGGCAAGAGGCCCTGAAACAGCTCACTCTGAAATAAGCTCAAAATAGACAGAACTGAGCAGATTAATATCTCATTATCTAAGAACGATAATGGACAGAATAGACGTTTCCTAACCTGTTCAAGGATAGGTCACCTTCAGCTTATTAGGGTTTCGTTTTAAAGCAAAACTGACAGTCATTCTTGGAGAGTAAAGCTCAGGGAGCATAACAACTCTCTGCAAAGACAGGTGTGAACAGATATGTGCCGCCCAGCCACACGACTTTGTTGTGAGATAGAAAAAGCGCAGCGATGCAGCTATCAAGTTAGACCATTAAATTTAATAACTGCCTCACTTCCTCACTGAAATCCACAGACAGTCTGGGTCAGACAGAACACCTCCTGTGTCATCGCACTTTGCTCAAACCTCCTCTCACAGGTGTGTCTCGAGGCCTCCGCTTTTTTAACTTGATGCGAGCCGACTCTTTCGCCAAGGCCGCCAGAAGAGTGTGGAAAAACAACTATGGTAGGACTTAACAGGGAGGACAAAGACCGGGCTTTTCCGAGAGGCAGCTTTTGATTGAATATGGACAAAACCCGAAGCAATGGCGGACCCGCCAAGTCACGGCTCACTTCTCATTGAGTCGTTTAATCAGTGTGATTCGAAGGCAGGAAGTGAAGTTGCTCACTTTGAAAACGGATTAGCTCCGACCAAAATACTTCTGACCAAAATTCAGACAAAACAGATTGGTCCTACTGACAGCTGGCTCTAAATAGAGTTTGAAAGTGCAACGCTTGCTGTTTTTGGTTGAAAATCTCTGGGCGCATCTGTGAAGTATTTCAAAATGGCAATAAAGTCGTTGAGCTGGCAACAGCTGGACGGTATCGATCGAGGCTAATCGTATACGGTGCATTCTCTTAGGTTCTTCAAGTTCTCCGATTTGACTTAAAATACCATTCAAAATTGTCTGCGTATTGGTGTGCAAGACTGAAGAAAGTAAGAAAGCGCCCTCCTGGATTTTTTTTTTAGTAACTTGACTTTCATTGCGGAGCCAACCGCTTGTCGATGTGGCAGCGTTTAGGAGCTCTGGTGGCTCAGAAACCAAATTTATGCAGATGAAAGACACTAATTATGCTCACATCTACGCGAGGACGAATGACTGGGTTGCTAATGGGAAAAATCAAAACACATTAAGGCCAACCAAATGATTTTATTTTTCTTCAATGACTTCGCCTTATCAGAAACAGATGGAGAATAGAAGGCAAAGAGAGAGAGAGAGAGATTAGAAGTAGACGAAAGAACGAAAGAGTGAGAAAAAAGATTTGATTTGAGTTAATTATGATTCATTCAGAATGTCCCTGTTCAAAGATGGACACATCTCATTATTATTCAGTCTGAGTTTTGTTTTTCTCTTGTAATGACAGTCATGTTGCAGCTGCAAGCAGACAGCTTTTCTCAGGCCTCTCGGGAATCCAAAGTGTCCATCAAAGCGAGAATAAATCGGCACAGACTGATAATGGAGGGAAGAAAAACAGATCTCGGGGCACACGCCTCAGCTGGTACTTTCATTAACATGTTACAATTAGACTAAGACTTGGAGACGATGTTGCACATGTTACAGGTGACAAACAATGAAATGTACTTCTTCCGGCTCTAGGTGGATCTGAACAGCCGCCATTCGAACCGACGTTTTGTCTTTACAACACAAAAATAGGAGGAGCGTGCCACCCTTGAAATGGGACACAAAGGGCTGTGAGATAGTTAAGCAAACATTTGCAGTTTTAAATATATTTTTGGTAACGCTTTATTTGAAGGGGTGTGCGTAAGACTGACATATTTTCTTTTACTCAGTTTTGATCACCTCCATTTTTTTCCCTTATCTGACACATTGACGTCAGATTTTAAATTTGATTGACATTCCTCCGCTAGCTCCTTTGCACATTTTTTTTCTTCTTGAGATCATTATTACCATTTCCTACCTTCTTTTTTTGGTGTTTATCTGCATCCTCTCCCTGCGTTTGCCTTACAACACAGCACTGAGAGTCAGATGCCGGTCCAGTTAAGCAATTTATTATTTTTAATTTTCTCTTTATCTCTCCTTTCCTTTAGGTTGATCACACGCTGTTGCCTGTTTCAGCTCCAGTGTGTTCTGGAGATGCAGGACAAGAGATAAAGTGGTTGTCTGCCAATTGGAAGGTCAGCGGTTTAATTCTGAGCGTCCACGGTCCGCATGTCAAAGTGTCCTTGGGCAACACGCTGAACCCCATCTTATGTTCAATCAGCTCAATGGCGTGTGAAGGGGTGCAAGCACTCTGCTGCCTGGAAGAGTTTATAGACAAAGAAGTTCCACGAATGTGTGTGCGCGCGCGTGTGTGTGTGTGTGTGTGATTGAGTAAATGTAGCTTGTACTGTAAAGTAATATGAGCGGAAAACAAGATAAGAAAAGAAGCCCATTTACTAGCTGTCTTCTGGATAACTTAATACTTAACAAGAAGTTTCAGAACGGTCGTCTTGGAGAACTGCTGCTGCCACTTACATAAGAGAGTCATCACAGAAAATTTTAATAATAAAGAGAAAATTTGACTAAAATAGTGGCTTGTTTGTCACTATTCAAAGGAACATATGCGGACATCTACTGTCGTGTCGACTTTTTTTTTCTTCTTTCCAAAATATGTTTGATTTAACTGGATCGATCCTGTTGGATAATTTAATTCAGTCCGACAGCACGACCGTGTGAGGAAACCTAGTTTCAAAGTTGTCATTTAATATCCTGCCGTCAACATGATATTAAATGGAAATGTGTGCGTCTCCACACAATGAAACATTAGGAGGCTAGAGCTTAGATGAGAACGAATTTAGAAATACTCCAAATATTTGAACTTGTACAGAAATGTGGCCTTCCTACTTACCACAAAGTCTTACAGTCAGTCGTGCAGGATTGAGATATCTCGTTTCGAAGAACAAAAGTGCCTTCATGTGGTATGCCTAAAATGCCAGGTGAAAACTCGTAAAAGAAAAACGTTAGACTTGTGGCTGTGGCGTTATTCCCAACCAGGTCGCCCCTATAAATGAAATTTGGAACTCCAACAGATCATTTCCAGATGAATAAAAAACAAACTATTGTCCAACCGTGCCTGAATTCAAGGCTGGACAATAGATCAGATGCTCTTTTTCAAATCCCTGCTGCAGTCTGACCTACCGAGGCTGAGAAGTGTGATCCCTTGACAGACAGAAAACACTTTCCAGTCACACTTACCACGGCTGCCTTTGACGTCCCAGACATCAATACTGAGACAATAAGCTGCATTTTATATGAGACTCTTGCACGGCGTATTTGGAAAACTATGCTAGAAATGACTTGGCAAATTAAATACGACACTAATGTAAAATATAAATATCCCAAATGTAGCTGGATTACTGTGAATCCATCAGTCGCTGTTCTTCCATTCTCCCTAAAATCGAATCACATCTTTCTGAATAGAAAACGTCCAACTTTTGTTCTGTTTGACTGGAACAGTCTGAGGCTTGAGTGGTTCAGATCAAGCTGTTCTCACAGTGACACCTCTGTTTAAGCAAGCTGCGAAACGCGACTGACGGCATGATATTAGCGCAGATTATTCTCTGAAGGGTAGGAGACAGCCGCCGTCATTGGTTGATTAAATGAGAGCTTTTCATGGCCAGATTACTGGGACTAATGGAGTGACAGGTAAGGATTTGACAGAAAAAAAAAAAAAAAAAGTTTGTTTTTTCCACTTGTAGCTTTTTTTTCTGTTATTCTATGATTAGAGGATAAGACTCACTGAATAGAACGGTTTATGTAAAGCACTTTCAAGGCTTGTGAAAGTGGAAAAAAACCCTCCTTACTTCATGTCTTCGCTGCCTGTAAACTGTTTTAAACATTTTTAGAAAAATCTGTGAAAATGTGTTAATATGTTTGGTGACTTAACAAGATTAAACACCAATGATAAAAAAAAACTAAATATGGGCTAAATAAAAATTAATTATCCCCCAATCAGTAAAGTGACAAGTTAAAAATATCCTCCTTAGCAGCAATGCTTACATTATTAGTCACTAGTAACGACTTTAAGCTGACGTGAATGGGTCCAACTTTAGTTATTAAAATAGTTTAATCTATAACACTTTTCATCAGTAAGAAATGTGTAAAAATTTATAAAGGGTACGGTGTTTCACTTAATGGTTTATGTTTTAGTGACTTGTAAAAAAAAAAAAAAAAAAAACTACAAGGATGTCTTTTATTTTCATGCTATCTTGGGTTTTTAAATTGGACTTTGGCTTTTCACAGTGTACAGAGAAAAAAAAGTATATAAACTTTAGAAGAAATCAAATAAAGAAAAAAAAACATAACATGCACATATATATGTCTGTACAGCTATCAAAGAAATGAAAAAAAAACAAAACAGAATGGAGTGATTTGGTAGTGCAAATATGCTTGTTTTGTCTCACTGGTGTTTCCAAGTAGCACCTGGTTTTTGCAAGTGGCTCTCTGCAGCCTAAAGCTGAAGGTCTAAACTGTTTGTGTCCAGGATGTGTGGGGTCTGCAGGGATGTCAGCAGCTCTTTTTCAGACCCTACAATGCTGAACGGAGCAAAGGTCAGTCCTGATGACCATCTCCGCAGACTCGTAATCATGAATACGTGGAAGGGGGCAGAGGGGAAGCAAACAACAAACACAAAGAATGTTGAGTGGAAGGGGAAGAAAAAAATGTCAAATATTTTTTCGTTTTCATCACCTTAGGAAGCGTCTTTGTGTTTGTCTGCCTCTGTTGCGTTCTCTCAGTCTCCAGTTTCTCGAGGCCACTGTCTGTCCTCACTGAGTCTGCTATTGCTGGAGGTCTCCTCCTCTTAAAATAAGTTTGTTTTTTTTCCATCTTCCCTCCATTCCTGAAGCGGATGGTGGACTCAGGATGAACGAGAATTCAATTCAATCATTGAGGTTCCTTCTTTACTGTAGTTTTTTTTTTTTTTTTACAGATGTAGTTTTAGTAAAAAATTTAATAGACTGAATTGTGTTGGATGTTCTTGAACTTTTAAATCTGTTTGTTTGATTCCCAGGTCACCTCGTAAAGTGGCATCATAAAATGAATCAGATTTTAATTTCAGAGTAACTTTTAATATGAGAATATATTAAAAAGGAACATAAAGGTTACCAGTGGGACCAAAGCATTCTCCAGCCCAAGTCCATGCTTCCCATGTCAACCGGATCCAATCGGTTTTCACTTATCGTCATTATTCTCTGGACGAGCTGCATGTTAAAAAGGTTGGAGCGCTGGCTGCTAATTGATCCCCAGGAAACTGATAAATGTGCCCGGAGTTTCTATTTTGCTTGCCTCATTAACGCCAGATCTACTCACAGGTGGGCTATTCCTGATGTCC
>NW_006800272.1:427994-454095 GCF_000485575.1 Poecilia formosa
AAAAAAAAAAAAAAAAAAAAAAAAAAAACCTGATGCGTGCCCTCGTACAACCTTCAGTCAGTCCGTCATGTACTCCTCCCTAGCCTCCTTTCTGGTTAGCGGTTTGTCTGCGCTTTTATTTTTAATCCACCACCGCTCAGTTTCCGTTTATTCCTCCTCTAAAGTTAGTAAAAGTGATGCAGCTTCGTCTTTCCACCGCGCCCTGTATCCAAGCATCCCGAGTATAAGGCTCAGTGTGCAAGACACCATGCTGAGAGGAGACAAGGGAAACTGTAAATAAACTCCCCGGAGCCATCAGGAGACAACTGCGCCTGTGGGTCCTTCAGAAATCTAAACTGACGACTAAAACTAATTAAAGAGGAAAGTCGATTTTGGTTTAAAAAGTCCTCTGAGAAGTAAATTGTGTTTTTCATCGATTGACGATAAGATGATGAACGCTTTCCTGCCAAGACTGAGTCTGGCTGATCCTACGCGGTTCATCGAGGCGCCCTCAGTCGGCAGGGACACAGGTGGACGGAACGCGCGCATTGCAGGGAGAAAGAAACGGAGAAGGGGGGGGAGTGGGATATGGTGTGACATGTTTGGGTTTTAAATATTGTCCGTGTCGCAGTAATTAAAGTACTGGTGGCTTCTCACAGATGCGGCTTATTTCAAAGCAGCGCAGAAAGAAGTCAGTGGATTAAAATGGGAACAGAAAAAAAGAGCAGAGAAAAAAATCGAAGTGGTGCACTGTTAAAAACAACGGTTGAACTTAAACAAAAAACTTCTAGATTTTATTCATTATAAAAAGACAATGAAGAAAAAATTATAATTACATTTATTACCACATGTAAATCTTAAAATAGAAACATGACATATTCACCATTTTATTTTTGTATGAATTAACCTAAACAGGTTCTGTGCACACTCCACAGCTTAAAACAATAGAAAAAAAATACAAGTATTTAAGATTTCTGACCAAAATCCAACTATAAAAGCTATATGGGGTATACCCCCCACCCCCCATCTCCAGGAGTCAATTGGCAAAGTATGGCGACTTTATCCCATTGACAGGCACCTTGTAGAGAACCTCTATCTGCTCTAATCACAGTGGAAAAAAATACGTTCTCATCTAGGACTGGAAGAGAAAATTATATTTCTGTTCTTGCAAGTGAAGTATGGGAGTTCTCACAGCTTGTTCTTGACGCATCTTAGCAGAACTATTTTCATGAGGTGTCAGATAAGTGTGTGATTGCTCATAAGTATGAGGTGGGTGTGATTACTAAACTGACATATGCTGCAGAGGAAGAGCCATATTAGGACTTTCCAGGAGCTCTGCACTTTACTTGTGAAGCATGACATGTTCTAGCCAGAAAAAAAAAATCTATCTTTTCAACTTGAGGGAAAAAAAAGTCTGTTTGAGGAATATATGCCATATACATTTCATAACATAACCTCTACAGTCAGGACAGCTGACAAACCATAATCTTTAAATACCTTCATCAACCAGCACACATGGATGACTGACTTTTATATTTGCCACTCAAGGATGATAATGTTGAAATTGTATTATTTTGTTCACTACAGTACCTATGAACCCACAGGTGTGCTTCCATCCAACAATATGCAAAAACAAACAGAAGCTTAAGAGTCAAGACATTATCATTTAACATCACCCAAATTGTCTGAAGGCAAAATAATCTTAATGTAAATGTCTCATTTCAAAATAACACTGAAAAATAATCTGTCATTCTGAAAATAACAATACATTTGGGGTCAAGAAAAAAGAATCTGAATTTATATTCCTTTCATATTGTGAGTTTGTAGAGAGATCCGTCTCATTTCTTGTCAGCAACAACCTTTGGGGTTGAAAAGATCTAAACTTTAAGTCTACCATACTTAACTATCTTTTAAACTCCATTTAATAAAATAAACTGGGGTATATAGGGTTAAAAATATCAAAAGTTTACTACACTACTTTTTTATTTTTGCCACACTAAAAGTAGCTTCTTGTGATGTTATTTTAGAAAACAATCTTTGAATTTCTGGTATTCAAAAAGTTTTTAGGATTTTACTTTGGTAAGAAAAGTTATTCACAAAGCACCTTAGGCTTTAAGAGAGCTCCTAATGTGACAAATTGTCAGGAGCAGTGAGAAGGACTTTTAGTGAACCTAAGAGCGTCTTAATCGAGGGAAGATGGTGAAGAGAGAGACAGAAAGCAAAGATTAACTGTAAAATGGATAGAGCTGTGCCAGCAGCAGGCACTGCTCCTCTGTCAATGTTTGGTTTTCGACTCCTTTTTGTACTGGCATTTTATGTAGGTCGTTTCACCAGAACAACAACTTTACAAGCAGGCAATCACTGTAAATTCCCTACAGCTGAGCAGCGACATTAAACAGATGAGTAAAATGACCAGGATGGTGAGAATCCATGACAAATCAAAAGTAATGGAGATATAAATAGGGTAGAATCAAACATGTTGATTCTGTTGCTTCATCATCATGACACGCCTTTTGTACCAGTTGTATTATTTAAATTCTACCAACCGATCATTGGAGGTTTTTTGTATCCCTCATGCATCAACCAATCACTGTCACCAGAAGACAGCATCACACCTACTAGCAGGATCAGCTACCCCTTCTCAATTTATGAATGAGCCCTGAATTTTATTTTTAATACGTTTGGCAATAAAACCAAAACAAACCAAAAAAAAACAAAAAAACATTGTCTCTATATATTGAGAAATCAGCCAATTAAAGGGTAAAGAGTAAAGGGTAGATGTTAGGTTAAAAGTGTTAATCTCAGGTTGTAGCTAATATAAAAAGGTAGAACTTAATTGAATTTTTTTCCCCATCATAACTTTGGGTCTGTCTCAAGTATAAACATGCATCAATAAAATGGGAGAATCAAGTGTTGAGGCACTTTACAAATAAAAGTGTACTTATCCAACATGGACTGAAAAAGACAAGACATTAGCCAAGACCTGAGTCTTGCCATTAGGTCTTGACACACTGCCTTCAGAACTTCATCACAACACACTTCTTCCATTAAGCCATTTACAACCGGTCTTAGGAGTGTTGGACTGAAGTATGCATGATAAACTCAGCAGTTCCACCAGGTGTTTGCCAAATGCTGCTGCCACTAGTCTGGTGGAGCTGTGTGGGGCTGGAGCTCGGCTGGAGACGGCAGCTCCAAGGAGGAGATTTGTGGAATTAGATTTGTGAGAGCAAGGGTTTAGATAGCGCAAAACGGCTGCCATGACAGATTCAAAATTCCTCAAATATGCAAGAAAGAATCAAAGCAGGGAATGACATGATGCAAACCTCAAACAAGTTAATTATGCTTAATCTCCAAATGCCTTTAAAGTACAAAAATGCTACAGGAATTTATCAACATTTTTCATTAAAAAAAAGAAAAAGGATTCAAGAAAAGAAAAATCCCCAGAGGACGGAAAGTACTACCCTCTAAAATAAATAATTCAGGTGCAAGTGAAGAGCGAAACTGTTCGGTCTGTTCTTAAAGAAACAAAGTAAAATCTTTGTCATAGTTAATATACATTGCATGTGACAACAAAGCAGCACAGGACTGTAGGGAGATTAATGTCAAGGTTTTTCTGGTGTGGTGCATAGCAATGAGTCTATGATGATGAAAGCAGGATTCAAAGCCTTTGCAAGTCTTTTCAGCAGAAACCAGCTCACCTAACAAAACATCCCCAGCCCTTAATCATCCCTTACATCTAACATCTACATGTCTAAACGACTGTTGAGATAAAGGTAATATTGTTATTCACGGAGACCTGAAACAATATCTATTGATGCTGTTGAAGAGCTATGTTGTGCAGTTCTTTTCCCCTAGTAGAGAAGTTGGAAGGTATAACTATGCTGTTTATTTTTGATAATTGTCAGCTTTTCATCACACACTGTTTTGACCGTCATCAACATCCCTATGAATGAACACTGAACAAGGTATTGCATCCAAGAATCTATGAATGTACATAAACCACAAGAAAATAAGACCAACCACTTTTATCAAGTCCAGTATTGACATTTTTGTGTTGATGTACAACACAAAAACAGTGTTAATACTGCAGTTCTTGATCACTTAAGTGAACATTCAGCTAATTTGCTATGTACCGGATCAAATTCAGACTCTCAGATATCCAAAGGGAAAAAAAAAGTCTGCCAAATCATTCTGATTCTAATCGAACACTCATGAAAAGTGGGAGCTTGAAAAGCAATTCAGTTTCATAAAACACTCTAGCCTCCTTCAGATTCACAGCAGCAGCACAACATGGAGAGTCCCACCTGAAACATGAGACTCATTCCTCCTTTTCAACAACACAGATGGACAGCTAGTCCAGCCAACTCTCCCTCTCTGTTGCACGGTCGGCCGGGTGGGGAATTTCGACACACCGTTCTTTGAGTTGGCCTCGTTGACTCAGAGATGGCGCACGCTGTCATTCTCTCTCGGCACATTCGTTAGGCAGTTCCAGTTTTCTGGGTCACGCTGTGGAAGGTTTCAGTGTGACCGAACTGGCAGGTTCTCTACAGTAAAAAAAATAAAATAAATAAATAAATAAATAAATAAAAAATGCTGAGAAAGTCTTTTCAGGGTTTAAAAAACACACAGGGGGACCATGTGATGTGTCTGAAAGCAGTTCAACAAAGAATATCTCCAAAGAACACTGGCATGGTCTAAAAGACCAATAGCATTTCTAAAGTGTTTCAGCATAAGCATTCCTAGCGGAGTAAAACATACCCCAATCAACCATTTTAAAGAGAGCGTTAATTAGCATGTGTACATGAACAGTAGTCCATCTCTAAACATCTGACGCCCAGTTAGCAACAACCGCAAAAAGCTTGTATCAGAGTCCAAAGGCAAAGTCAGGTTAAAAAAATAAAGTAAAAACAGACATAGCACTTCTAAATAAATAAATATTAAAATCTTTGTTGAGGCCTAATCTATTTTTGGTTAGTTTCTAACCAGCCAAAGTATTTATAATTGTGTAAATAACACAGGACTATAGACAATCTCAAATGCAAATTCATAAAGATGAGTTATGGTAATCTTAAAAATGTCTGAAAAATCACTTTCATGTATTCATGTCCTGCTACTCTGTCCCGTTCCAGCCAGCTTGTTCCACCTACATAGAAAACAATGCTGCTAAGGCTTTCAAAACTTAACAATGCTATTAGCTGCATTTAACTAAAATGATTAAGGTAAACTCTTACTGAGAAACAAAACGTTTTTGTGTGGTTCACGGTGACAAAGCACATAATACAGGCCTTATAATGCCTTATAATGCCTATAAGAACTGTGTTGGGCAGCCACGTTGTTAAAACAATGAAATTGTTAGCTCACCTGGACCTTTATTTACTAAGCACACCGGAAAGCAGCTTCTCATAGTTTTCCCGACAATTCAGTCCAGTACTTCACATGACAGACAGTCGGGTGACGTTTTCAGATCTATTTCATTTAAAAAGATGACTGCTCTTCATAATAAAAATGTTTCGTTTTGGTAAATGTTTATTTTATTAGAAAGAAACAAAAACAAAAAAACACCGAACTGTACATTACTCTTCACGGACCAAACAGGTGAAACGCATCATCCTGATCACGGTGGTGCATTTGATACCGCAGGACATTCGGCTACCGGATGAGACTGTAGCTTCAGAAACCCTTGGTTAGCAGCCAAAATCAATTCAAAATGTAGAGGAATTTACTCTTAGCAGATACATATACGGGTAAAACCCTGTTTTGTGGATATCCTGTAGAAAATGATCGATTGGTCTTCTGACGTTCCACACCTTTTCAAACTAATTGAGAATGAGCTATATTTCGCATCACTTAGGAGAGTACTTCACTTGTTTATCAAACAAGTGCATGAAACACTCAGAAAAATCACTGTAAGCAAATATATACAATTTTTATCAGCATGTCTATGGACTCTTTACATTTTGCTAGATTTATATTCAGCAAAGACAAAAAAGGCTCACTTTGTAAGGGTCTTGTTTTGAAGAAGCATTGCTAGCAATAATCTAATTTTGCCACCTTATTATTTATATTACAAACCTGCTAAGGTCTCTATTGATTTATGACATGTAAATCAATAGAGACTCTACACAGTCAATGCAAGATATTCATTTCAAATACAGTGGACTGAAAAGGAAACATATTTTAATTTTCAATAAAACTTCAGTAGGTGGTATAATGTTTATCAAGCTTAGCTGTGTGGAATTGATAAAGTAATAAAAAAAAAACCTGTCAACTACAGTAACCAGAAAACTTCAGAAATTCATTTTGATCCACTAGTTGTCTAAAGGTTAAGGTGGAGCAATAATATGGCCTTATACACACAAAAACACCCCAGGGTTTTTTATTTTTGTCTGACAGGAGCAAGGCTTGAACACAAGCACCAACATGAAAGCAGTCAAAATGCAACAAAAAGTCATCCCAGCAGAAACATAATTTGTAGAAAATCAAACCTTTTTATTCTTGTGGCTCCCACTTCTTGAAACCTCAGAATTTTATCTCAAAGTTTCAGAAGCACAAACCCCCCCCCTAATTCTGTGATTTTTCCTCCATCTATCCCACTCAGCTTATTGCCCATGTGATGCTCTAAGTCAGACGGACCAGGCAGGAGGTACAGAATCATGGGCGATCAATATCATACACAGCTTTTGTGTGTTTTTTTCCTCTCTCTCTCTCAAAGTGCTTCTTTTCCGGGTCCCTTTAGGCCACAATGCTTTTACCCATCAACAATCCGTTTGGTGTCTTTTTTGCAGTGTGTGACTTCTCAGAGTATTTCTGCTTCTTTTACAAAGAACATTTAAAAAGTGGTTTTCTCCTGGAAGGTTGGAGTCAATGCTTTGTTCAGCTAGCATTTGGATAAAAAAAAAAACTGTAAAATTGCAGCTCTCAACTTTATTCCTCCTTTGACTCTGTGTCGATCTTTGTGTCAATGGAATTGTCATGGTGTCTATTCAGAAATGGTCCATCATGACCCTCTCCATTTAGAGGTGCCAAAAAAGAAAAAAAAAAAGAAAAATTCAACAGGTTTGTAAAATAAGAGCGTGCATTCTTTTCAAATCGTTACCGGTAGGAAAAACGTCAGAAGAGCCACAGGTTTTAGAGTTACAGAAATAAGATATCAAAATGAACTCGTCTACTTTTTATCATTACACTAAAAGTCGCTGAAAGCAAACTGAAATTCTTGCTTCTCTAAAAGCACCAACTGTTTGTCACATTTACATCTTACTCAATTTTTGTGACTATTCATATCCCCAGAAACGATATAATTTAAGAGGATTTCTGTTTATTCGCAAGCGCTGAATGTTTCGTAGCTTGTGAAGGAAAATGAAAAGAGCATCCACTTGGCGACACAAAGTACTGCTTGGATCCAGATGAAAAAAATGAGCCATCAAATCAATCCAGCTATTTTTTTTTTATATTAACCTGCCCTGCTCAGGGTCACTAGTGACCATCTCCAGCAGTCAGCAGGGTATAGGCTCCAGACAGGTTGCAAGCTAAAACAAGTTTTCACCCACAGGGTCACTATTAAGGGCATTCTGGAGGCTTTCCCAAGGACTTCTGCCCACTTTTTTATTATTATTTTTTTTTTATGTAAACGTTCTAGATTTTTCCAGACTCAACTTTTAACATACAATTTGCAAAAATATGGCAGACATTTCTCATTAAAATATGTAGGGAAAAAATGGATTTAATAAAAGAGAAAAGGCTTAAAGAAAGTAAGAGTAAACACAGAATAAAGGGAGGTAACATGTACCGAAGGAGTAAACGAAGGGATGGCAAGAGGAAAAATTGTAGGAAGAACACAACGAGGCAAGAGAAGAAGGAGAGTCACTGCAAATGGAAGGATGGAAGGAAAGAACTTAGGTAGAAAGAGTCCATCTTTCTGGAAAAAAAAAAAAACTATTCCATATTTTCCCACTTTCTTTCTCTTCCCTGCTATGCCAGGCTCGGGGAATATTGAACTCCAAATTGTTCTACACACATGAAAAAAAAAAAAAAATCTGTAAAAAAATCTCTGGAAGATATCCTGCTTATCTTCTGCCAGTACATTTTCTGTTATTCTATGGAATTTCCGTCACAATTTTGTCTGTAATTTAACAAGTTTTTCATGTTAAAACTCCAGTCTTTGAAGTCAGATCAGTAATTCCAGTTAGTTGTTACTACAATATGAAACATGCAACAATTTGCTTTGCAACATTAAAATCATAGCTGTAGACGAGGACCAACATACTTTGGAATAAATGCCCAACAGCCAACCACTACTTTATTAGAGAAATAAAAAAAAGGTATACATATTTAGTTCAAAACTAAACTGATCATAGCTTAATGCCAACGATTTCGGAAGACATCGGATTTGTGAGTTTTTCCAGAATGTGAAAGTAACTTTGCCCCTGATGACATGTTGTCACATCACCTAGTCTCATCATTTAAGGTCACACACATTGACAGCATGACACATTCATCCTGAGCTTTGAAATAAATGGCATAATGCCCACCCTGCCCCCCAAAAAAGAGTGCAATTTATTCAAATACTCAGGAGAGTACAGTGAAACTGTGTCTCCTCTTTAGTGCAATTAACTTGTCAGCTGACACAGCACAAAGAAGCAAGAGATGTAATTATTCTTTTCCCTTACACTGGCCAGGTCAGAAAATGCCAATTTGTAACTAAAAAAAAAAAAATAATAATAAAAATCAACAACAAATGCTAAGCGAACTCTAAAGGGCCAAATGCAAATTGGAGAGAGAGCAGAATTCACTTTGTGAGGAGGCAAATAAAGATACGTCTGCAAGACGGAGCAAGACACGGAGACAGGAGGGGGGGAGAGCTGGGAATAAGACATAACAGTTCACTTCTTTTCTTGGCAAACTCTCCATGCCCAGAGTCCTACACGCAATTAAAAGTTTGAAGAGTTTCCTAATTCCTTCTGCCGACTTCATTCCAGATACTAGAGGGCAGACAGATGTTAGGATCCACTCCAGCATGATCAAGAGTGTATCCTCGCTTGTAATGATGCAATTAAAATGATGATCTCTTTAAACTCTTGGAAACATGTGGCCGTGTCTCCCAGGCCGCACAAGCTCAGCAACGTTGCAAGGTTCAGAGGAGTTAGGATGACGGAAACCAAGTAAATGAGTGCAGGCAGGTCTTTCTTTGCACTGCACAAATTGTTGGTGACACTGGCGGAGAGGTGGACGTTGCTCTTTGGGTGTAAAGAATAAACAATAATCAATAAGGTTCTCCAGTAATAATCTACTTGAAAACATGACAAGACTCCTAGAACTGGCACCAGAAGCCATAAGGAGAGGCGTCACCAGTGGCGTGACAGGCAGCTGCCAGGCGGCTGCCAGGCGCCCAGTCAGAGACAAAATGACTCCTGGCAAAACATACAAACTAGCAGTGGTTTGCAGGTAGAAAAATTTAGCAAGAACTGTTTAAAAAGCTTAATTATGTTGAATTCTCCAAATTTAACAAAAAGTGACACTTTTAAATGAATAACGCAGCTACAATATAATGAAGCCCCTTCATGACAAGCATTTGAAAGCACTCAGTTAACAGAAAGTGAATTTGTTGCTGTGACCTATTGCACTTCTGAGGAAACCTAGCCCACTACTCAAGAGGCAGAGGCCTCCCGTTCAGTAATTATCTCGTGTTTGTGTATTGTTTCCACAGATTTTTAGTCGAGTTGTAGTCAAGCAGCTACGATGGCCGCTCACATATCTCCCAGGTTATTTGAGACCAAATTATTTTTGACATTGAGATACGGTCCAGTGTGTTCCATAGCTTATCCTTGCACCAGAGTCTGTTTAAAAACTAACTTTATGATACATATTTGATTGAAATTGAAAGTTTTGAGGAAGGCAAGCAGCAGCCGGGTGTCGCTGAGCCAAAACTAACAGGATGTTGGGTTGGCTTTACATCAGTCAAGGAGAAACAAATGGCAGAATAAGTGAAACGTTGTCATCAGACCTGATCCTACCGTTTGATAAAAGCTTTCAGTCTTGATGTTTAGGTCTGAAAACTTAATGAGGACCTATTGTATAAAAATCACATTTTGCAAGTTTTTGCTACTTTCATTTGGTTCTCTAATACTTCTAAAAACAGACCAAGCGCTTAACACCCCCAATCAGCTGGTTTTGTGTATGGTTTTGTGCTTTTTTAGTGTATGGAAAATTTGTTGTTTTAAAAACCTTCAATAATGTAACATCATAATTCAGCAGGGACTGGCCTTCACTTAGCAACCCCAATGTAGCCCAACTCATCACCTAGCAACCCAAGTGGAGCTCCCTGACATTTGGTCAGCTGGGTGTACTGCTGTATGCGGTGTACAATGGCTGCTGGAGAAGACACGTGTTTTGTTGTCGACTTACCTTTCCTTTCAGAAACCACTTGCTGCGTTCTTGTAGTGAAAGAGGTGCTGCTTCTCTTTGCAGCCATTTTCATGTGCAAAAGTGAACACTGAGTTGGAGGACGTGGCCAGCAGCGGCTTATCTAGATTTAAAGTGGCAAGAGGCCCTGAAACAGCTCACTCTGAAATAAGCTCAAAATAGACAGAACTGAGCAGATTAATATCTCATTATCTAAGAACGATAATGGACAGAATAGACGTTTCCTAACCTGTTCAAGGATAGGTCACCTTCAGCTTATTAGGGTTTCGTTTTAAAGCAAAACTGACAGTCATTCTTGGAGAGTAAAGCTCAGGGAGCATAACAACTCTCTGCAAAGACAGGTGTGAACAGATATGTGCCGCCCAGCCACACGACTTTGTTGTGAGATAGAAAAAGCGCAGCGATGCAGCTATCAAGTTAGACCATTAAATTTAATAACTGCCTCACTTCCTCACTGAAATCCACAGACAGTCTGGGTCAGACAGAACACCTCCTGTGTCATCGCACTTTGCTCAAACCTCCTCTCACAGGTGTGTCTCGAGGCCTCCGCTTTTTTAACTTGATGCGAGCCGACTCTTTCGCCAAGGCCGCCAGAAGAGTGTGGAAAAACAACTATGGTAGGACTTAACAGGGAGGACAAAGACCGGGCTTTTCCGAGAGGCAGCTTTTGATTGAATATGGACAAAACCCGAAGCAACGGCGGACCCGCCAAGTCACGGCTCACTTCTCATTGAGTCGTTTCATCAGTGTGATTCGAAGGCAGGAAGTGAAGTTGCTCACTTTGAAAACGGATTAGCTCTGACCAAAATACTTCTGACCAAAATTCAGACAAAACAGATTGGTCCTACTGACAGCTGGCTCTAAATAGAGTTTGAAAGTGCAACGCTTGCTGTTTTTGGTTGAAAATCTCTGGGCGGATCTGTGAAGTATTTCAAAATGGCAATAAAGTCGTTGAGCTGGCAACAGCTGGACGGTATCGATCGAGGCTAATCGTATACGGTGCATTCTCTTAGGTTCTTCAAGTTCTCCGATTTGACTTAAAATACCATTCAAAATTGTCTGCGTATTGGTGTGCAAGACTGAAGAAAGTAAGAAAGCGCCCTCCTGGATTTTTTTTTTAGTAACTTGACTTTCATTGCGGAGCCGACCGCTTGTCGATGTGGTAGCGTTTAGGAGCTCTGGTGGCTCAGAAACCAAATTTATGCAGATGAAAGACACTAATTATGCTCACATCTACGCGAGGACGAATGACTGGGTTGCTAATGGGAAAAATCAAAACACATTAAGGCCAACCAAATGATTTTATTTTTCTTCAATGACTTCGCCTTATCAGAAACAGATGGAGAATAGAAGGCAAAGAGAGAGAGAGAGAGAGAGAGAGATTAGAAGTAGACGAAAGAACGAAAGAGTGAGAAAAAAGATTTGATTTGAGTTAATTATGATTCATTCAGAATGTCCCTGTTCAAAGATGGACACATCTCATTATTATTCAGTCTGAGTTTTGTTTTTCTCTTGTAATGACAGTCATGTTGCAGCTGCAAGCAGACAGCTTTTCTCAGGCCTCTCGGGAATCCAAAGTGTCCATCAAAGCGAGAATAAAACGGCACAGACTGATAATGGAGGGAAGAAAAACAGATCTCGGGGCACACGCCTCAGCTGGTACTTTCATTAACATGTTACAATTAGACTAAGACTTGGAGACGATGCTGCACATGTTACAGGTGACAAACAATGAAATGTACTTCTTCCGGCTCTAGGTGGATCTGAACAGCCGCCATTCGAACCGACGTTTTGTCTTTACAACACAAAAATAGGAGGAACGTGCCACCCTTGAAATGGGACACAAAGGGCTGTGAGATAGTTAAGCAAACATTTGCAGTTTTAAATATATTTTTGGTAACGCTTTATTTGAAGGGGTGTGCGTAAGACTGACATATTTTCTTTTACTCAGTTTTGATCACCTCCATTTTTTTCCCTTATCTGACACATTGACGTCAGATTTTAAATTTGATTGACATTCCTCCGCTAGCTCCTTTGCACATTTTTTTTCTTCTTGAGATCATTATTACCATTTCCTACCTTCTTTTTTTGGTGTTTATCTGCATCCTCTCCCTGCGTTTGCCTTACAACACAGCACTGAGAGTCAGATGCCGGTCCAGTTAAGCAATTTATTATTTTTAATTTTCTCTTTATCTCTCCTTTCCTTTAGGTTGATCACACGCTGTTGCCTGTTTCAGCTCCAGTGTGTTCTGGAGATGTAGGACAAGAGATAAAGTGGTTGTCTGCCAATTGGAAGGTCAGCGGTTTAATTCTGAGCGTCCACGGTCGGCATGTCAAAGTGTCCTTGGGCAACACGCTGAACCCCATCTTATGTTCAATCAGCTCAATGGCGTGTGAAGGGGTGCAAGCACTCTGCTGCCTGGAAGAGTTTATAGACAAAGAAGTTCCACGAATGTGTGTGCGCGCGCGTGTGTGTGTGTGTGTGTGATTGAGTAAATGTAGCTTGTACTGTAAAGTAATATGAGCGGAAAACAAGATAAGAAAAGAAGCCCATTTACTAGCTGTCTTCTGGATAACTTAATACTTAACAAGAAGTTTCAGAACGGTCGTCTTGGAGAACTGCTGCTGCCACTTACATAAGAGAGTCATCACAGAAAATTTTAATAATAAAGAGAAAATTTGACTAAAATAGTGGCTTGTTTGTCACTATTCAAAGGAATATATGCGGACATCTACTGTCGTGTCGACTTTTTTTTTCTTCTTTCCAAAATATGTTTGATTTAACTGGATCGATCCTGTTGGATTATTTAATTTAGTCCGACAGCACGACCGTGTGAGGAAACCTAGTTTCGAACTTGTCATTTAATATCTTGCCATCAACATGATATTAAAAGGAAATGTGTGCGTCTCTACCATGAAACATTAGGAGGCTAGAGCTTAGATGAGAACGAATTTAGAAATACTCCAAATATTTGAACTTGTACAGAAATGTGGCCTTCCTACTTACCACAAAGTCTTACAGTCAGTCGTGCAGGATTGAGATATCTCGTTTCGAAGAACAAAAGTGCCTTTATGTGGTATGCCTAAAATGCCAGGTGAAAACTCGTAAAAGAAAAACGTTAGACTTGTGGCTGTGGCGTTATTGCCAGCCAGGTCGCCCCTATAAATGAAATTTGGAACTCCAACAGATCATTTCCAGATGAATAAAAAACAAACTATTGTCCAACCGTGCCTGAATTCAAGGCTGGACAATAGATCAGATGCTCTTTTTCAAATCCCTGCTGCAGTCTGACCTACCGAGGCTGAGAAGTGTGATCCCTTGACAGACAGAAAACACTTTCCAGTCACACTTACCACGGCTGCCTTTGACGTCCCAGACATCAATACTGAGACAATAAGCTGCACTTCATATGAGACTCTTGCACGGCGTATTTGGAAAACTATGCTAGAAATGACTTGGCAAATTAAATACGACACTAATGTAAAATATAAATATCCCAAATGTAGCTGGATTACTGTGAATCCATCAGTCGCTGTTCTTCCATTCTCCCTAAAATCGAATCACATCTTTCTGAATAGAAAATGTCCAACTTTTGTTCTGTTTGACTGGAACAGTCTGAGGCTTGAGTGGTTCAGATCAAGCTGTTCTCACAGTGACACCTCTGTTTAAGCAAGCTGCGAAACGCGACTGACGGCATGATATTAGCGCAGATTATTCTCTGAAGGGTAGGAGACAGCCGCCGTCATTGGTTGATTAAATGAGAGCTTTTCATGGCCAGATTACTGGGACTAATGGAGTGACAGGTAAGGATTTGACAGAAAAAAAAAAAAAAAAAGTTTGTTTTTTCCACTTGTAGCTTTTTTTTCTGTTATTCTATGATTAGAGGATAAGACTCACTGAATAGAACGGTTTATGTAAAGCACTTTCAAGGCTTGTGAAAGTGGAAAAAAAACCCCCTCCTTACTTCATGTCTTCACTGCCTGTAAACTGTTTCAAACATTTTTAGAAAAATCTGTGAAAATGTGTTAATATGTTTGGTGACTTAACAAGATTAAACACCAATGATAAAAAAAAAACTAAATATGGGCTAAATAAAAATTAATTATCCCCCAATCAGTAAAGTGACAAGTTAAAAATATCCTCCTTAGCAGCAATGCTTACATTATTAGTCACTAGTAACGACTTTAAGCTGACGTGAATGGGTCCAACTTTAGTTATTAAAATAGTTTAATCTATAACACTTTTCATCAGTAAGAAATGTGTAAAAATTTATAAAGGGTACGGTGTTTCACTTAATGGTTTATGTTTTAGTGACTTGTAAAAAAAAAAAAAAAAAAAAAAAACTACAAGGATGTCTTTTATTTTCATGCTATCTTGGGTTTTTAAATTGGACTTTGGCTTTTCACAGTGTACAGAGAAAAAAAAGTATATAAACTTTAGAAGAAATCAAATAAAGAAAAAAAAACATAACATGCACATATATATGTCTGTACAGCTATCAAAGAAATGAAAAAAAAANACACACATGAAAAAAAAAAAAAAATCTGTAAAAAAATCTCTGGAAGATATCCTGCTTATCTTCTGCCAGTACATTTTCTGTTATTCTATGGAATTTCCGTCACAATTTTGTCTGTAATTTAACAAGTTTTTCATGTTAAAACTCCAGTCCAGATCAG
Source organism: Poecilia formosa (assembly GCF_000485575.1). NCBI lineage: Eukaryota > Metazoa > Chordata > Actinopteri > Cyprinodontiformes > Poeciliidae > Poecilia > Poecilia formosa. The sequence goes on from NW_006800272.1 coordinate 443,070, forward strand.
TAATTCCAGTTAGTTGTTACTACAATATGAAACATGCAACAATTTGCTTTGCAACATTAAAATCATAGCTGTAGACGAGGACCAACATACTTTGGAATAAATGCCCAACAGCCAACCACTACTTTATTAGAGAAATAAAAAAAAGGTATACATATTTAGTTCAAAACTAAACTGATCATAGCTTAATGCCAACGATTTCGGAAGACATCGGATTTGTGAGTTTTTCCAGAATGTGAAAGTAACTTTGCCCCTGATGACATGTTGTCACATCACCTAGTCTCATCATTTAAGGTCACACACATTGACAGCATGACACATTCATCCTGAGCTTTGAAATAAATGGCATAATGCCCACCCTGCCCCCCAAAAAAGAGTGCAATTTATTCAAATACTCAGGAGAGTACAGTGAAACTGTGTCTCCTCTTTAGTGCAATTAACTTGTCAGCTGACACAGCACAAAGAAGCAAGAGATGTAATTATTCTTTTCCCTTACACTGGCCAGGTCAGAAAATGCCAATTTGTAACTAAAAAAAAAAAAATAATAATAAAAATCAACAACAAATGCTAAGCGAACTCTAAAGGGCCAAATGCAAATTGGAGAGAGAGCAGAATTCACTTTGTGAGGAGACAAATAAAGATACGTCTGCAAGACGGAGCAAGACACGGAGACAGGAGGGGGGGAGAGCTGGGAATAAGACATAACAGTTCACTTCTTTTCTTGGCAAACTCTCCATGCCCAGAGTCCTACACGCAATTAAAAGTTTGAAGAGTTTCCTAATTCCTTCTGCCGACTTCATTCCAGATACTAGAGGGCAGACAGATGTTAGGATCCACTCCAGCATGATCAAGAGTGTATCCTCGCTTGTAATGATGCAATTAAAATGATGATCTCTTTAAACTCTTGGAAACATGTGGCCGTGTCTCCCAGGCCGCACAAGCTGAGCAACGTTGCAAGGTTCAGAGGAGTTAGGATGACGGAAACCAAGTAAATGAGTGCAGGCAGGTCTTTGCACTGCACAAATTGTTGGTGACACTGGCGGAGAGGTGGACGTTGCTCTTTGGGTGTAAAGAATAAACAATAATCAATAAGGTTCTCCAGTAATAATCTACTTGAAAACATGACAAGACTCCTAGAACTGGCACCAGAAGCCATAAGGAGAGGCGTCACCAGTGGCGTGACAGGCAGCTGCCAGGCGGCTGCCAGGCGCCCAGTCAGAGACAAAATGACTCCTGGCAAAACATACAAACTAGCAGTGGTTTGCAGGTAGAAAAATTTAGCAAGAACTGTTTAAAAAGCTTAATTATGTTGAATTCTCCAAATTTAACAAAAAGTGACACTTTTAAATGAATAACGCAGCTACAATATAATGAAGCCCCTTCATGACAAGCATTTGAAAGCACTCAGTTAACAGAAAGTGAATTTGTTGCTGTGACCTATTGCACTTCTGAGGAAACCTAGCCCACTACTCAAGAGGCAGAGGCCTCCCGTTCAGTAATTATCTCGTGTTTGTGTATTGTTTCCACAGATTTTTAGTCGAGTTGTAGTCAAGCAGCTACGATGGCCGCTCACATATCTCCCAGGTTATTTGAGACCAAATTATTTTTGACATTGAGATACGGTCCAGTGTGTTCCATAGCTTATCCTTGCACCAGAGTCTGTTTAAAAACTAACTTTATGATACATATTTGATTGAAATTGAAAGTTTTGAGGAAGGCAAGCAGCAGCCGGGTGTCGCTGAGCCAAAACTAACAGGATGTTGGGTTGGCTTTACATCAGTCAAGGAGAAACAAATGGCAGAATAAGTGAAACGTTGTCATCAGACCTGATCCTACCGTTTGATAAAAGCTTTCAGTCTTGATGTTTAGGTCTGAAAACTTAATGAGGACCTATTGTATAAAAATCACATTTTGCAAGTTTTTGCTACTTTCATTTGGTTCTCTAATACTTCTAAAAACAGACCAAGCGCTTAACACCCCCAATCAGCTGGTTTTGTGTATGGTTTTGTGCTTTTTTAGTGTATGGAAAATTTGTTGTTTTAAAAACCTTCAATAATGTAACATCATAATTCAGCAGGGACTGGCCTTCACTTAGCAACCCCAATGTAGCCCAACTCATCACCTAGCAACCCAAGTGGAGCTCCCTGACATTTGGTCAGCTGGGTGTACTGCTGTATGCGGTGTACAATGGCTGCTGGAGAAGACACGTGTTTTGTTGTCGACTTACCTTTCCTTTCAGAAACCACTTGCTGCGTTCTTGTAGTGAAAGAGGTGCTGCTTCTCTTTGCAGCCATTTTCATGTGCAAAAGTGAACACTGAGTTGGAGGACGTGGCCAGCAGCGGCTTATCTAGATTTAAAGTGGCAAGAGGCCCTGAAACAGCTCACTCTGAAATAAGCTCAAAATAGACAGAACTGAGCAGATTAATATCTCATTATCTAAGAACGATAATGGACAGAATAGACGTTTCCTAACCTGTTCAAGGATAGGTCACCTTCAGCTTATTAGGGTTTCGTTTTAAAGCAAAACTGACAGTCATTCTTGGAGAGTAAAGCTCAGGGAGCATAACAACTCTCTGCAAAGACAGGTGTGAACAGATATGTGCCGCCCAGCCACACGACTTTGTTGTGAGATAGAAAAAGCGCAGCGATGCAGCTATCAAGTTAGACCATTAAATTTAATAACTGCCTCACTTCCTCACTGAAATCCACAGACAGTCTGGGTCAGACAGAACACCTCCTGTGTCATCGCACTTTGCTCAAACCTCCTCTCACAGGTGTGTCTCGAGGCCTCCGCTTTTTTAACTTGATGCGAGCCGACTCTTTCGCCAAGGCCGCCAGAAGAGTGTGGAAAAACAACTATGGTAGGACTTAACAGGGAGGACAAAGACCGGGCTTTTCCGAGAGGCAGCTTTTGATTGAATATGGACAAAACCCGAAGCAACGGCGGACCCGCCAAGTCACGGCTCACTTCTCATTGAGTCGTTTCATCAGTGTGATTCGAAGGCAGGAAGTGAAGTTGCTCACTTTGAAAACGGATTAGCTCTGACCAAAATACTTCTGACCAAAATTCAGACAAAACAGATTGGTCCTACTGACAGCTGGCTCTAAATAGAGTTTGAAAGTGCAACGCTTGCTGTTTTTGGTTGAAAATCTCTGGGCGGATCTGTGAAGTATTTCAAAATGGCAATAAAGTCGTTGAGCTGGCAACAGCTGGACGGTATCGATCGAGGCTAATCGTATACGGTGCATTCTCTTAGGTTCTTCAAGTTCTCCGATTTGACTTAAAATACCATTCAAAATTGTCTGCGTATTGGTGTGCAAGACTGAAGAAAGTAAGAAAGCGCCCTCCTGGATTTTTTTTTTAGTAACTTGACTTTCATTGCGGAGCCGACCGCTTGTCGATGTGGTAGCGTTTAGGAGCTCTGGTGGCTCAGAAACCAAATTTATGCAGATGAAAGACACTAATTATGCTCACATCTACGCGAGGACGAATGACTGGGTTGCTAATGGGAAAAATCAAAACACATTAAGGCCAACCAAATGATTTTATTTTTCTTCAATGACTTCGCCTTATCAGAAACAGATGGAGAATAGAAGGCAAAGAGAGAGAGAGAGAGAGAGAGAGATTAGAAGTAGACGAAAGAACGAAAGAGTGAGAAAAAAGATTTGATTTGAGTTAATTATGATTCATTCAGAATGTCCCTGTTCAAAGATGGACACATCTCATTATTATTCAGTCTGAGTTTTGTTTTTCTCTTGTAATGACAGTCATGTTGCAGCTGCAAGCAGACAGCTTTTCTCAGGCCTCTCGGGAATCCAAAGTGTCCATCAAAGCGAGAATAAAACGGCACAGACTGATAATGGAGGGAAGAAAAACAGATCTCGGGGCACACGCCTCAGCTGGTACTTTCATTAACATGTTACAATTAGACTAAGACTTGGAGACGATGCTGCACATGTTACAGGTGACAAACAATGAAATGTACTTCTTCCGGCTCTAGGTGGATCTGAACAGCCGCCATTCGAACCGACGTTTTGTCTTTACAACACAAAAATAGGAGGAACGTGCCACCCTTGAAATGGGACACAAAGGGCTGTGAGATAGTTAAGCAAACATTTGCAGTTTTAAATATATTTTTGGTAACGCTTTATTTGAAGGGGTGTGCGTAAGACTGACATATTTTCTTTTACTCAGTTTTGATCACCTCCATTTTTTTCCCTTATCTGACACATTGACGTCAGATTTTAAATTTGATTGACATTCCTCCGCTAGCTCCTTTGCACATTTTTTTTCTTCTTGAGATCATTATTACCATTTCCTACCTTCTTTTTTTGGTGTTTATCTGCATCCTCTCCCTGCGTTTGCCTTACAACACAGCACTGAGAGTCAGATGCCGGTCCAGTTAAGCAATTTATTATTTTTAATTTTCTCTTTATCTCTCCTTTCCTTTAGGTTGATCACACGCTGTTGCCTGTTTCAGCTCCAGTGTGTTCTGGAGATGTAGGACAAGAGATAAAGTGGTTGTCTGCCAATTGGAAGGTCAGCGGTTTAATTCTGAGCGTCCACGGTCGGCATGTCAAAGTGTCCTTGGGCAACACGCTGAACCCCATCTTATGTTCAATCAGCTCAATGGCGTGTGAAGGGGTGCAAGCACTCTGCTGCCTGGAAGAGTTTATAGACAAAGAAGTTCCACGAATGTGTGTGCGCGCGCGTGTGTGTGTGTGTGTGTGATTGAGTAAATGTAGCTTGTACTGTAAAGTAATATGAGCGGAAAACAAGATAAGAAAAGAAGCCCATTTACTAGCTGTCTTCTGGATAACTTAATACTTAACAAGAAGTTTCAGAACGGTCGTCTTGGAGAACTGCTGCTGCCACTTACATAAGAGAGTCATCACAGAAAATTTTAATAATAAAGAGAAAATTTGACTAAAATAGTGGCTTGTTTGTCACTATTCAAAGGAATATATGCGGACATCTACTGTCGTGTCGACTTTTTTTTTCTTCTTTCCAAAATATGTTTGATTTAACTGGATCGATCCTGTTGGATTATTTAATTTAGTCCGACAGCACGACCGTGTGAGGAAACCTAGTTTCGAACTTGTCATTTAATATCTTGCCATCAACATGATATTAAAAGGAAATGTGTGCGTCTCTACCATGAAACATTAGGAGGCTAGAGCTTAGATGAGAACGAATTTAGAAATACTCCAAATATTTGAACTTGTACAGAAATGTGGCCTTCCTACTTACCACAAAGTCTTACAGTCAGTCGTGCAGGATTGAGATATCTCGTTTCGAAGAACAAAAGTGCCTTTATGTGGTATGCCTAAAATGCCAGGTGAAAACTCGTAAAAGAAAAACGTTAGACTTGTGGCTGTGGCGTTATTGCCAGCCAGGTCGCCCCTATAAATGAAATTTGGAACTCCAACAGATCATTTCCAGATGAATAAAAAACAAACTATTGTCCAACCGTGCCTGAATTCAAGGCTGGACAATAGATCAGATGCTCTTTTTCAAATCCCTGCTGCAGTCTGACCTACCGAGGCTGAGAAGTGTGATCCCTTGACAGACAGAAAACACTTTCCAGTCACACTTACCACGGCTGCCTTTGACGTCCCAGACATCAATACTGAGACAATAAGCTGCACTTCATATGAGACTCTTGCACGGCGTATTTGGAAAACTATGCTAGAAATGACTTGGCAAATTAAATACGACACTAATGTAAAATATAAATATCCCAAATGTAGCTGGATTACTGTGAATCCATGAGTCGCTGTTCTTCCATTCTCCCTAAAATCGAATCACATCTTTCTGAATAGAAAATGTCCAACTTTTGTTCTGTTTGACTGGAACAGTCTGAGGCTTGAGTGGTTCAGATCAAGCTGTTCTCACAGTGACACCTCTGTTTAAGCAAGCTGCGAAACGCGACTGACGGCATGATATTAGCGCAGATTATTCTCTGAAGGGTAGGAGACAGCCGCCGTCATTGGTTGATTAAATGAGAGCTTTTCATGGCCAGATTACTGGGACTAATGGAGTGACAGGTAAGGATTTGACAGAAAAAAAAAAAAAAAAAGTTTGTTTTTTCCACTTGTAGCTTTTTTTTCTGTTATTCTATGATTAGAGGATAAGACTCACTGAATAGAACGGTTTATGTAAAGCACTTTCAAGGCTTGTGAAAGTGGAAAAAAAACCCCCTCCTTACTTCATGTCTTCACTGCCTGTAAACTGTTTCAAACATTTTTAGAAAAATCTGTGAAAATGTGCTAATATGTTTTGTGACTTAACAAGATTAAACACCAATGATAAAAAAAAAACTAAATATGGGCTAAATAAAAATTAATTATCCCCCAATCAGTAAAGTGACAAGTTAAAAATATCCTCCTTAGCAGCAATGCTTACATTATTAGTCACTAGTAACGACTTTAAGCTGACGTGAATGGGTCCAACTTTAGTTATTAAAATAGCTTAATCTATAACACTTTTCATCAGTAAGAAATGTGTAAAAATTTATAAAGGGTACGGTGTTTCACTTAATGGTTTATGTTTTAGTGACTTGTAAAAAAAAAAAAAAAAAAAAAAAACTACAAGGATGTCTTTTATTTTCATGCTATCTTGGGTTTTTAAATTGGACTTTGGCTTTTCACACTGTACAGAGAAAAAGAAAGTATATAAACTTTAGAAGAAATCAAATAAAGAAAAAAAAACATAACATGCACATATATATGTCTGTACAGCTATCAAAGAAATGAAAAAAAAACAAAACAGAATGGAGTGATTTGGTAGTGCAAATATGCTTGTTTTGTCTCACTGGTGTTTCCAAGTAGCACCTGGTTTTTGCAAGTGGCTCTCTGCAGCCTAAAGCTGAAGGTCTAAACTGTTTGTGTCCAGGATGTGTGGGGTCTGCAGGGATGTCAGCAGCTCTTTTTCAGACCCTACAATGCTGAACGGAGCAAAGGTCAGTCCTGATGACCATCTCCGCAGACTCGTAATCATGAATACGTGGAAGGGGGCAGAGGGGAAGCAAACAACAAACACAAAGAATGTTGAGTGGAAGGGGAAGAAAAAAATGTCAAATATTTTTTCGTTTTCATCACCTTAGGAAGCGTCTTTGTGTTTGTCTGCCTCTGTTGCGTTCTCTCAGTCTCCAGTTTCTCGAGGCCACTGTCTGTCCTCACTGAGTCTGCTATTGCTGGAGGTCTCCTCCTCTTAAAATAAGTTTGTTTTTTTTTCATCTTCCCTCCATTCCTGAAGCGGATGGTGGACTCAGGATGAGCGAGAATTCAATTCAATCATTGAGCTTCCTTCTTTCTGTAGTTTTTTTTTTTTTTTTTTACAGATGTAGTTTTAGTAAAAAATTTAATAGACTGAATTGTGTTGGATGTTCTTGAACTTTTAAATCTGTTTGTTTGATTCCCAGGTCACCTCGTAAAGTGGTATCATAAAATGAATCAGATTTTAATTTCAGAGTAACTTTTAATATGAGAATATATTAAAAAGGAACATAAAGGTTACCAGTGGGACCAAAGCATTCTCCAGCCCAAGTCCACGCTTCCCATGTCAACCGGATCCAATCGGTTTTCACTTATCGTCATTATTCTCTGGACGAGCTGCATGTTAAAAAGGTTGGAGCGCTGGCTGCTAATTGATCCCCAGGAAACTGATAAATGTGCCCGGAGTTTCTATTTTGCTTGCCTCATTAACGCCAGATCTACTCACAGGTGGGCTATTCCTGATGTCCGCTTCCTGTCTTGATTGCATGATGCTGCTTTGGAATCAAAATCTCCAAAATAACTACAGAGTTCACAGATATTCTGCCTCAAAAAAAAAAAGAAAAAAAAAAGACATCGCTTTGAGCTTCATCAAACCAATCTGACCTTTACACACACACACACACACACACACACACACACACACACGTTTGCGTGGCTATCTTTTGGGGACTTTCTATTGACTTCCATTCATTTCTACAGCCTAAACCTTACCTTTACCCTTTTCCTAACCCTAACCATCACATACCTAACCCTATCCAAAACTCAATTCACACCTTAGCCCTAACTCTGACCCCTGACCCAAAAACAGGGACCAATTGCTCCCCACAAGGAGCAATTGGTTCCCACAATGTAGTATGTATCAGGAAAATCATCCCCACAAGGTATTACAAACAAACGCGCACACACGCACACGCACACACACACACACATATATAGGACTGTCTCACGTTTGTCAAAAACATCTCCATGATCTGCAAGCCTTTTGCGTGAAACGAGATTTTCTTGGAAGCTGCGCGTTCTGTTACAGAAAATGATAAATTCTCAAACCAATGATTGGGATGCCGTCCCTTAAACAGGCTGTTAATTTGAATACTTTTTCAAGGCACCTGCCACAGCTGAGTATTAACGCAGACAAGAAACGCATTACAGCCACCGCTAAAAACCCAGCGAGCTCGACGAGCGAGGTTTCCTCGTAGGCAGTTTCGCACCACCAGTGGTGTGTCGCCGTGAATGCGTGTTTGAAAAGCCTTTCCACCCACTCACCATTTGCTTTTAGTAAACTCATTCACAGGTTTATTTTTAAATGAGGCCTCTCCCACTAAAGAACGCTGAGAGTGGAAAGACGCAAGTCCCACGAAATAAAAAGGGCGCAAAAAAAAAAACACAAAAAAAAACAAACAAAAAAAATACAAAACGACTTCTTCAGTCTTCTACATGAAGCTGTGATTTTGTTATCCATTGTTTCATTGTTTGACAAACAGCTTTGGCTTTTTGTTAAAAACAGAAGGTGACATTCAGCGGGATACGGCCAAATGCCTTACATTTGTTGATTAAAAAGAGCAAGCAGCTTACCTATTCATAACCTCTCATCACTAAAGGTTTATAATCAGGATAAAGAAAAAAAAAAAGCACAGCACATTAGCGACCAACAATAGCTACAAGTCAGCCTTGTTCAAAGTGAACAAGTATATATGGATCTTGTTTTCATTCACTGAAAGGTAGATTAGTTCTAAAATGATCCTGGGAATGTGAAGACCGCTCTGTCCTCTCCACGACCGACACGACCTACTAGAACATGTCAACCATGTCTGAGTCACGATACAATCGCATCTGTGGGATGGTTTCATTTATTTAATACGGGTGACCTTCCAGCTGTAGCTGGATCACACTACGTGTCGCACAATGCACCGAAACAGCTAGTCGTGTCTTAAGACGGTGGTGCAACAAGAAAACTTATTGTAATCGAGTTACCCCTGCTGTCTTTCTTAAGTATTAGGTTGCCAAACCTGCAAAACGTCTACACCAGTCCTGGTGTCCTGCCCGCCCCTGTTCCAACACAGCTGAATCAAACGGCTTAACTCACTCTTTAGTGTGTATTCAAGTTCTCCAGACTCGTGCTAATGATCTGACTTTAGGTGAGTGGAAGCACACCTGAAGCAAACGGTCAGGGTCAATGTCCTGCAGATAAAAGTTGCAGGGCCACTGGCAGTTGAAGACTGGAGTTAAAGACGCCTGACCCAAAGGGGTCTCTGTGGGCCGAACACAGTTTCCCCAAAACTCTGCTGCCTGCAAGCCGGGCAGAGAGAAATTCTCAGAGCGTAGATTGGTGACTATAAATGCTGGTGAAAGCACGGTGACAACGCGGTCCAGTCCTTACAGCGGAAACCGAGGCAGCAGCAGGAAGTGCTCCACCAACAGCTCCGATTTACTTGGGGCATTTGCACCTCGTTTTGGCACGATGTAGTCATAGATCGGGAATGACGGAAGATTTTATTCCTTTTATTTTTCACCACTTCCACAAAATTCCTTTCACTGCTTTGCTCCACTTGCACTCTGCTTGGTGGAGAATAACCAGTGGATGATTCTCAGTTCAAAACAAATGGGCAACTTGAAGTCTCCTCTGATCTGAAGATATCAGCATTAAAATCATCATCATCATCATCATCATCAATGTCAACTCATGCATGTGCTTGACTGACGCAGTTCTGAAATGTATAGTTTAAGACTTTTAAGAACTTAATTGAACCCAACATTTAGTTTCAATATGGAATAGAATATTCCATGACATGATCAGCTTCTCACTAGACGGTGAAGACAGAATTGTGAGGGCAGAGCGGAAAGTTTAACACATTTAGGTCTTGGGAAGTTTACAACATTAAACCGGCTATACCAGGCTAACCGCTATGCCTCCATCCATCCAAAGACATTTATTGACATGCTCCTCACTCACTGACACACACTCGTCGCACCCCGCCCGGTATGGGGTTGTTTTTGCAGCGGAGTCCACAGATTGAGTGTTCGGTGGTCCTGCTGCGTCATGGATGGGGAGTGGAGTGCAGCGTGCATCTGGACACTTAACCTCCGATAACGGGGATACCAAAGCTTGCAAACACACTGACAGTTAAATGCTCAGCTCCATCCCAGCAGTTGTTCACACGCTGAGGCAAGAAGGGTGGTCTCTCTGCCCTGCAGCACAGACGCAGGGCTTGATTTTTAGGAGGTTTATGTCAAAATCTGAAAGCAGGAGAGGTTGTTTGTGTGCGTGTGTCAGTTGTGAATCAACAAACTTTTTTTTTATGTATATAACAAATGCATGTGATGAAACGCGTGAATTTTAATAAATATGAAAATCAAGTTTCTCTGTGGTTTGAATCAAAAAGGCGGAACAGATAGATTAAACAGATTACTTTGAAGCAGTTGTTTTCTTAATTTTGATGATAACAGCTAATGAAAACCCCTAATGAATATTTAATCAAGACAATTAAACCGAGGATTTTTATGACAGAAATTGGATTTTATGATTGCGCTACAGTCTAGAGTAACCGTTGGGAAGACTGCTGACTCAGCACACGGTCACCGCCGACCCCTTCCCACAGGAGGGCCTCCAGAGGTCATTTTCTCTATATATATGTATGTATATATATTAGAGATGTGCCGATCAGGTGTTTTCCTCCCGATACCGATACCAATCACCCATGAGGGCCGATCACCGATACCGATCACCGATACCGATCACCGATACCGATCACC